>NC_133180.1:70845000-70917500 GCF_049306965.1 Danio rerio | reverse complement strand
CTTTGAAATTCCGAGAGTGGGATGGGGGGTTATTAAATAAGATCTTGATAAGATTGAATAATATCTAAATCAGATCTTGGGTTGTAACGTATGTGCCAGATTGAGATAAAAGGTAGGTATTTCCTCAATGGAGTGAGGTGATGAGCTTCATCCAAGATCTGGCATCTTGACTCTTGACAAACATGGACAAAAGGGATTTATGAAACTAGATTGGGTCATACAAATGAGGTGGTTTTCCCAGGATAACATTAACAAAACAGGAGATGGGTGTGAAATACGGGAGACTCCCTGGAAAAATGAGAGTTTTGGAAAGGTATGGATCACACTACAATGTGAGCATGCAAAATTCCCAGTTATCTATAACTGTACACCTTTAAATATTAAATCAAGCTCGCAGTAGCCAAGGAGTATGATAAAAATACAAAGATATTTCTGAATAATGTTATCAAACTCACATACAGGTGTGAAATGATTTATGCCAGCGTACAACAAACGCTATTAGACATCTTTTATGAATAAACATTAAGGGGAATAGAAAGACAATTGCATGTTTTTTTCTCGAACTGCATGTTTTAGTTTGTTATTTGTGGCCTCATTGATTTCAAGAGGTGTGTTATTGTTGGTGTGTGTGGTGTGTGTATGTGTGCGTGGTTGGTTAGGGGTGGCGTTCAACTCATCTGTGTGTCTGATGCTCCATCATTATATCCAGCCTGTTGCATTAATAAAGCTGAAGACACACATCGGCAAGCGCTTCTGACAGAGATGCTGCACCGAGGCATACCACGTCTGCTGTGCTTGGGTAAGTGCAGCGTTTTTGCAATTGTTAAAAGCTAAAATTATTGTATTGGCTTATATAATCGCATAATTAAAGTTTGTGTATAACAGTATGTGATAGAGTCAAATTTCCAGAACATATTATGTCCTTATTTTGTACTGTGCTTATTGAGGCATGTGGACATATTGATAATACAGTGTTTTATAACACATTTAAGTGCACTATTTTATTACCTTTTTTCAGTTTTTTCACATCTACTGTTAAGAGAGAGTGTAAAGAGGATATAAAAAGATTTTACATATAAATCAAATGGTTAAAATATTGAAAATAGTAGAGTAATTAGAGTAGAGTAGTTAAAAATAAAGTAGTTTACTGCTATTGTGCTTCAAATGATCATGTTTTATTCATTCATTCATTTTCTTGTCGGATTTAATCCGGGGTCGCCACAGCAGAATGAACTGCCAATTTATCCAGCACATTTTTACGCAGCGCAACGTCCAGCCGCAACTCATCTCTGGGAAACATCCACACACACACTCATACACTACGGACAATTTAGCTTACCCAATTCACCTGTACCGCATGTCTTTGGACTGTGGGGGAAACCGGAGCACCTAGAGGAAAACCAGGCGAACACAGAGAGAACATGCAAACTCCTCACAGAAACGCCAACTGAGCCGAGGATCGAACCAGCGACCCAGCAACCTTCTTGCTGTGAGGCGACAGCACTACCACTGTGTCGCCCCATGTTTTATTCAGTGTTTATTCTTTTTCCTTATGCTTAGTCTCTGATTTATCGGTGTTCGCCACAGGGGAATGAACCGCCAACTATTCCAGCATATGTTTAACGCAGGGGATGCCCTTTCAGCTGCAACCCAGAACTAGAAAACGTTTTATCCAGGGTGTTACTTGCAATTTCTTAGCAATTGTTTGTGAAATTTGATTTCTTCCGCAATGTTTTTTAGCTGAAGTAATGGGGTTTCATGATTAGTGTGTAAAGAGATGATAAAATCATAAGTGTCCTTTTTAAAAATGCAATTTTACTTAATTTTAAATGCAATTTTACTTTATTTAAATGTATAAATAAGTACACTCTTAGAAATAAAAAGACAAAAGCTGTCGTTGTAAAAGTAATGTACCATGTCAAATTTTTAGGTACTAATATGTGCCTTTATGTTACCAATAAGTGACAGCTTCTTTGCTTTTATTTCTGAGAGTGTATTTCAGAATGATAGTTTATGTGTTTTTCCACCAGAATAAAAGGTTTAATGCTAGAAATCAAAACCAAAACGCATTCATTTAGTAATTTTACTGTTAAATATTTAAATTATAGGCATCACGGTGGCGCAGTGGGTAGCACGATCGCCTCACAGGAAAAAGGTCACTGGTTCGAGCCTCGGCTGGGTCAGTTGGCATGTCTGTGTGGAGTTTGCATGTTCTCCCTCTGTTGGTGTGGGTTTCCTCCGGGTGCTCTGGTTTGCCCCACAGTCCAAAGACATGCGTTACAGGTGAATTGGGTAGGCTAAATTGTCAGTAGTGTGTGTGTGAATAAGTGTGTAAAACATATGCTGGATAAGTTGCCGGTTCATTCCGCTGTGGCGACCCCAGATTAGTAGGGACTAAGCCGAAAAGAAAATGAATAAATGAAAGAATATTCAAATTATTATTATGAAATACTTTACAGTTTAATTGTTTTATGCTGTTATTTTATGATTTTTTTTTCATTTTTGTTATTTGTTAAAATTATAATTACTGCAATTACTGCCGTCCTTTTGTTCTAATTTTTTTTATTTTTTACCTAACTCCTTAGTCAATCTTCAACGCTTTGGTGCATTGACTTAAGCTTGGTCTCATTTTAAAGAAGGCAGATATCAGATTGTACTGTAGCTGAAGTAAAATAAGTAAAAAAAAAGTTCAATAAAACAAAACTCATGTTGCTTTGTGTCCTATCACTTATACAAAGTCCGCCATGTAAATAGCAAATGCTCCTTGGTGCGACGCAATTGACTCTTAAAGGCAACTTCAGATGAGACTCTGATTGGTTTAACACCCATAACTCATTAAGAGAATAAGCAGCACATCCCTGGTAGACCATGCGCCTGGGCCCAGAATGTATTTTTCCATCCTTAAAAAAAGCAAAAGTGTATTAAGACACGCCCTTAATGCTTTTGTGTCATGTGCTTTGTGGTTACATTATTAAAATGGAGCCCTTTATGTTAATGAAAATAACAAAACAATACATTTATTTTTTTTTTACACAAAATACGTTTTTTGCAAAGCGGGTTTAGCCTAAAATTGACAGAAAAACAAAGCTATACATCCAAATAAATATTAATATTCCAAACTTGAAGTTGATATCTCAAAAAATGAGCTTTCAGTATTATTTAGTTTGTCTGCAGTACCAAACATTACCACCGGATTACATCCAGTTTCTATTGATGACTATAGAAGGGCGCCCCCTATGTTGTGAGGAATATGAATCGTATTTTTCCATACTTCTGACAATATTTATGTAGACATAAAATTCTAAATTATTACGGAAAGTTTGGGGGTATTTGATTTTAATTTATCATCTTAAAACATCTAAAATATCCAAACTATTTTTACTTGTGAATTGCTGTAGCAAAGTAATGCATTATGACTCTGATGAACGTCCTTGTTGCAGGTTAATAAATAACTCTTATAATATCAAGAGTAATATAAACTCAGTAATATCTATCAAAAATTAGTCACCAGATATGGAAACTAGACATATTAAGCTTTCAAATGTTTGTCATGATTGATTTATGTTTAGACAACAATATTATGGTTCAAATATGAAACAGCAAACGCCTCCACAGGTTGATAGTAAATGTGTTTTAATCTATCACAGTTCCTGAGGGTAAAATTTGTATTCAGTAGTCCTAAACCTTTTCAATGATAATATATAGCTTGTCACAATTAGATTAGGATTTAATTGCAAAAGAATGATGTAAACTACTGCTGATATAGGTAAAAAAATAGTTCAAAAGTATTAAATATTAATGGCTGTAAAGGTAAATAAGGGCCTGTCAATGTTAGGTATAGCCCCTGGATGTAAATACATGTTCTCCCAAAGTTTTTTTATTTACCACCAGCCTTTCATGGCTAATGCTAGGCAAATTAGCATTCTCCTGCTTCGCTGGAGTGCTTAGATTGTATTTGTAAGGGGGTCAAATATTCAATATTTTAATGAATTGCTAAACTGCTTCTTCATTTAATGGGGTGTTGTTCGGCCAAAGAAAACACACCCCCGTCTCCTGGCATCAGATCCCATTAGCTCACCCACCTGCTGCCTGCAGCCCAGGCCAAATGAGTCAGCATAAGGCTCAAGGGGCTTCGCTTGTCCTCTCATATCCCTACTCCACAGGGGTGTCAAAAGTACTCCAAAATGACACTCAAGTACAGATATTGAGGGACAATTTGACTGACTTAAATTCAAGAATGGGCAAAAATATGCCTGAGTAAAAGTAAACAATTGCACTTAAGTTTTAGAGGGATAGTTCTAAACCTGAGCTTCTTTTTTGGGTTAAATATGAAAGATGATATTTTGAAGAATGTTGGAAAGTAGGTTTTTGTAAAAGTAATATGATCTGTTTTAGAGGATAAGTTTGGTGGTATTTGATTGGAATTTAGCCTCTAAAAAAAGCTAAACAGTTTTACATGTGAATTGCTGTAGCAAAGTAATGCATGATCAATGCATTACTTTGAAAAATGATCAATTTAATGATATATAACCTAATGATGATTGAAGCTTAAAAATGCATAATGATAAATCAAAATTTAAATGAACAAATAATGGACAAATAAATAGATATATTTTAATGTGCTTATTTGAATTGTGTTTTTAAATTTCATTTTATTGAACAATAAAACATTGCAACTAAAAATAACTTATAAATGTTAAAAATAGACAATTTTATAAATATTTCTTTAATTCAAAAATAAAAAAGTTAATTTAGAGATCAATTTAAATGCATTTAAATGCACAATTAAAATATCTTTTTAAAAATGCAATTGACAAATACGTTTCTCTCTCTATTTGAATCAAACAAAAGGAAAAAAAATAAAACTTAGAAAACAGACGTTTTTCATTTTTTCTTTTGCTCACAAGAAACACACGAAAAACAACGAGATTTTGGTTGGATTTTTGTTTTTTGGTTTAAAATCAATTTTTTTTCAATTTAGATTTTCGCGTAATCTGAATGCTGTGGTTTATGGTGTATGGCTTTTTAGGATAGGACAATATATGAAGATACAATAATTTTAAAATCTGAAGTTTGAGGATTAACATCTAAATAAAGTGCTTAGGATTTAAGACGAATTAGGATTTGACATAGTTATGCTAAGGGAGCACGGTGGCTCAGTGATTAGCACTGTCACCTCACAGCAAGAAGTTCCCTGGTTCGAGTCCCGGCTGGGCTAGTTTGCATTTCTGTGTGGAGTTTGCATGTTTTGCCCTTGTTGGCGTGGGTTCCCTCCGAGTGCTCCAGTTTCACCCTCAGTCCAAAGACATGCGCTTTAGGTAAATTGAATGAACTAAATTGGCCGTAGTGTATGAGTGTGTGTGAATGTGTATGGGTGTTTTCCAGTGCTGGGTTGTGGCTGGAAGGGCATCTGCTGCATAAAACATTTGCTGGATAAGTTGGCGATTCATTCCGCTGATGAATCCCCTGATAAATGAAGGGAATAAGCCGAAGGAATATAAAAGAATGACTGAATAAATGAATATTTATGCTAAAGGAAATTTACAAAATATCCGCAAAGATCATGATCGTTACTTCTAATAATTCTAATGATTTGGGGCATAAAAGACAAATCTATCGACCCTATTGAACTATATAATATATTTTTAGATATTGCCAAAAATACACACATATTGCAAACACTTTCCTGTATGGAATCTACAGATCTACAGTAAGTTACAGTACATCAATTACAGCAAAAATACTGTATTTACATTTACAGCACCATTAATCTTGCTGTGTATTTACAGTACAGTATATCTTTATTGTAAAGCATACAGTAATTTCAATAGTATAACTTTAAATTACAGTAGCATACCGCATTACTATCCTACTGTAAAACACAGCTCATATTACAGTTAAATACCGTGCAATTTACGGGAAAAAAAAACGTCGAGCATGCAACATTCATTAATTTACCTTCGGCTTAGTCTCTTATTTATCAGGGGTTGCCACAGCGGAATGAACTGTTCCATCATATATTTTACGCAGTGGCTGCCCTTCCAGTTGCAACCCAGTACTGGGAAACACCCATACACTCTCATTCACACTCATACTCTACGGCCAATTTAGTTTATTCAATTCACCTATAGCATGTCTTTGGACAGTGGGGGGAAACAGAAGCATCCGGAGGAAACCCACGGCAACACAGGGAGAACATGCAAACTCCACACAGAAATGCCAACCGACTCAGCCGAGACAACAGGATTGTTTGACACACATATTATATTTTTAGAAATTGCAAGAAACACAACCACAGTTAGCACTTTTATGTAGGATCTACAGTAACTTACTGTAAATCAATAACAGTAAAAATACTGTATTTACATTTACAGCAGCATTTATCTTGCTGTATACGTATTTACAGTATGGTATAGCTTTACTCTAAAACATAGTCATTTCCTCAGTGCAACTTTAAAATACAGTAACATACCGCATTACTGTCCTAAAGTAAGACACAGCTCATATTACAGTTAAATACTGCATGAATGATGCATGCGACTTAAGACTCACAAATGTTCACTTTGCATGTTCATTCAATTCAAATGACACTATAACAAGCTTCTAAAGTCACCACCAAGTCATCCTGCAGCATGTTTACATACACTACAGCATCATAGCATCAGTCATTTCTGAAATGCACCGGCCATATTAGGCAAGCGTTAGCGTAGAGTTCCCTACATGGCCACAGTGGCAATGAAAGCTTATGTGATCAGGCACAAACCTTTCCTTACAAGCTTTCTAACTGATCCTCTAAGTACAAAGCGTCCTTGCTCTTTTCATGTGACGGTCAGTAAATGGAGGGTTTGCTGCCGTTTTGGTGTGAAGTGGCCGGCCTATTGAAGAGAGTAAAGAGGTCTGCAGTACACAAAGGCTGGCTGTGATGATAATAGTGGTAATGAAACACAACCAAAATAGGAATATACAGCCAAGAAAGGAGAGGAGGTGCTCGAAGATTTACACTCGCTTTTGTTTTTGAGGCAAAGCACATGTTTGGAAATTTACGCTACATCATGACTTGAATGAAACTGTTTATCTTGGTAATTATTATTAGGGATGTTGAGTAACTTGGAACTGTTTGTTTTTGCAGTGCCTGAATGCATTTGGTCAGATGAGGAATGATGCTATGGACTACTATCTTCCCTTGAAAGGCATAAATGAAGAGGGCTAGCATGTTTCGTCCTGTATGGAGCTCACTTCAGACGCCTTCCTCACTCTGGCTCTTCCTTCTGGCCTCTTCGATCAGGATTAATCCTGCTGCGCTTGAATTGGGTGAGTGCAACCTGTATTGTATTTTGGGTGCATGTGTGATTTTTACTCTGCCGAACGGGCCCATAAAAATGCATGCAGGCCATGCAAATGTTTTATACGCTTGCATAATTTGACAAAGGGCTTGACAAAACGTCGTGCTGCTGCATGTGTAGCCTAGCAACGGTGGACTTCAAACTGCTCTGCTTCCTCAAAGTGATGCTCGTTTGAATTGAGCTTTAATGTGGTGAACGATGCACTGAATTTGTGTATTGCTGCAGATAACACACGAATGATGACGCAAAGTAAAATTGTTTATGATGCTGATCACATGATACTTTTACTTTATTTATAAGTGATCCAAAATATCTCTAAATGGCTAAAAATTTACATTTAGGGTAGAAACACGGGTTCTCGAACTTGGTCCTAGAGGTCTGGGGCCTCATGTACAAAGACTTGCATCGAATTCATACTAAAACATTGTGTACAGACTAAGCTGAACATTTGCATATGCAATAATAAAATCAGATGTATGAAACAATGAGTACACAGAATCCCACCCGTATTCTCTTTTTACATCCGAATTAACATGAAACTGAGAGCATGTGCACGAGCGCTAAACTCCTCCCTGCCTCCTCCCCCTAATGAATATGGTAATGACTCCACTTTGGCAAAACCAAACGAAAAAGCAATGGCAAAAGCAAGCAAAAACAGAAACTTCACAGAATGGGAATTGGACAACACAATCTCACGGCAATTCGTAACTTTTTCATTTAGTGGCTAATTCGTATGAATTTATACGATCTAATTCGTACAATTTAGTACGATTTGCTTATCCCCCAATGACGGTTGGGGTTAGGGGTGGGGTCAGGTGCCACGCCTCCTTTTTAAAATCATACCATTTCGTACGACTGAATTCGTACGAATTCGTACGAATTAGCCACTAAACTGGCAAAACGTAAAATACTTACGTTTTCTTGTGAGATCAGGCTGGAATTGGAGGTTTTCCTATCGGAGTTAGACTGGAGAAAAACTGTGTTACTTGCAAGTTTGTCCTCAGGAATTAATAACAAAAGAAAAAAAAAATAGGAGAGTTTAGCTGATGCGGTTAACACAGTGGGGTTTAAACATCGCATTGTGAATAAATTTAAAAAGAAATAGTCCGATGTAAAGATGCAGGTTACAAGAACAGCAGTGCACTGTCAAAGTGTGGACCGAACAGGCGGGGGGAACAGGGGATGCTGAACTAACACCCTTTGAGGAAAGAGTTGCCTCAATTGTGGGCGACATTTTACTGTCTGGAGTATTATCCGTGTCTTTGGGAGACACCGATGTATTAGAGCAGGGGTTTTCAAACTGTGGGCCAGAGTGAGGAAAGATGGGTCGCACAACGTCACTTAGCCGCATCTATATTTACATTGCGGTGAATCAAAACCAGTACGATAATGAGCGAACTACTCTTTAGAGATTCTGTTTTCCGTCGCAGACTTCTGATATGTCTTCAGATCAAGCCAAATATGAAATGGAGCCACAGAGAAAATATAATCAGTCCTACCTCGATCTTAGTTTTATTACTGGCAGAGGTCCAGAGGGTGAGGAAGTCCTGCACTGTCTTTTATGCTTAGAAAAGCTACCATGAAACCCTTAAAACTTAATAAACACAACAAAACATTTTGCATATGTCAACAAAGGTTGATCCTATTCTCTTCTAAAAAAAAAAGAAGAGTATTTTTGTCAACAAAAAATTATCATAGTTAAAGCCAGCATCTCACAAAAAGCACTTCGAGCCTCATTTTGTGCATCCAAAAAGCCACTCACCATATATTTTTGACTGCTTTAAATGGATACATTTTTTTACCCATTTTTCCATATTCAAATATGATCGTGGGTCTTGAATTACTTGCCTAGGTGGGTCCCGGAATGAAAAAGTTTGTGAACCCCTGTATTAGAGGAACTCTTTGTTAGGGTGGTATAGCAGCACACCTTCGCTCTTATCAAGGCAGCGCCACCGTCATTTCAGCTGCCCAATCGCCCGCTCTACAACTGACCGAGTGTGAGAATGGGCATCATTGTATCTGCACTCTTGGTCAGTTCGTTGGTTGTTGAGGGGGGTTAACAGCCACGTCTTTAATGTATAAACGCTGTCTCCTGATATGCAGTTAAATAATTACGCTTAATAAAAAAATATAATAATAAAAACTTGGAATAATATCTTTATACACATCACTCACCAAGAAGCCACGCATCGCGCACCCTGCCACCTTGGAGCCTCCTCACTCTTGTATACATTTGCAAATGCTTTTATATGCTCTAAATCACATAATTGGTAAAATTATATATATATATATATATATATATATATATATATATATATATATATATATATATATATATATATATATATATGTATATATTGTGTCAATGAACCTATTTTATCAAATTATAAATTAATATAAATGTTTTTCACGTGTTGGTGCGATACTTTGTAGTGTGCAATTTAACATAATAAGCAACAACATATAATGAAAAGTACAAACAATTTGATATGCAAATAAATAATAAACACTTAATTTGGAGCCAATAGTAATAACATTCGCAAGTTGTTTCCAGAAGAGAAAATAAATTAGCCCTGGAAAGATGAAGTGATTTAATTGATCTAAAAAACGAAGGGAGATTGTTCCAGTCAGAAGGTGCTTTGTATCGAAAGGACCTTTCTGTAGAAATTCTGGGAACAAAAAATAATCTGTTGCACATGACGAAGTGAATATGATGATGTAAATGGAACAAAAAACTGCTTTAAATAAGAAGGAAATTAAAGTAAACACATTTAAAAAGAAACAGATACCAATGATACTGTCTGCGGAACTTAGGTTGACGCAAACCAAGTGTTTTGTATAATATACAATGATGGATTCTATAAGGACATCTTAAAACAAATCGACACAAAGAATTGAAGACAGTATTTAAAGGTTTTAAATTAAAATCAGAGGTATTGTTATAGATAATATCAGCGTAATCAATTATTAGAAAAATTATATTTTCTGGTGCTGAGCACAGATGAATTGTGATCAATAGCATCCAAAAAAAAAGTTTTTTTGACATAAATTAATATATGTGTGTGTATTATATAAACTCACCGGCCACTTCATTAGGTACGCTTTACTAGTATCAGGTTGGACCCCGTTTTGCCTTCAGAACTGCCTTAATCCTTCGTGAAGTAGATTCAACAAGGTACTACAAATATTTTGGTCAGAAATTTTTCTTGTGGCTGATTTGTCGGCTGCACATTGATGAACCTGCAAAGTTTTGTTCCAACCCCAATCAGGCACACCTGGGCTAGCTAATCAGGCTCCTAGTAGGCTTTCTAGAAACATCCTTGCAGGTGTGTTGAGGCAAGTTGGAGGTAAAATCTGCAGGACACTGGCCCTCCAGGACCAAGTTTAGACACCCCTGATTTAGAAGCATAAAATGAGACAAAAAGCCGTTTACTCGCACGCGCCCGTCAGGATCGGCAGGCTAGCACAGAAGCTCCATTGAATATACTGGGGTAAAATAAATATTCAGTAATTTAATTTGCTTCCTGTACAATCTGAGACCTACTTTATATCAGACATCACTCAGCCAGTGGAGATTGCTGATTTTTAAAGAAAACAGACCTTAAACACGCAGATTTTGTAATGGCATTCAGTTCACAGGAAGCGCTTAACTCAGGTTACTGTCAAAATAAAAGTCCTTTCGCATTTTTCTGCATATACACAATTAAATTATTGATGGGGACATTTCATTAGTTGACGGATTTTGGTGAGGACCTGTCCCATCCATTTAATGTTAAATCTACGCTCCTGGGATACAGTCTGTGTCACTAGTTAAAATGGCTTATTTCTCTGGATATTAATATTCTTCAAAACAAATTGTAATTACATAAATCAGTAAAATCTCTGTAACACTGTTTTAGTGGTTTAGAGGAAATCTTACATATTGTGCCTTTAAGGAAATAAAACACACTTCCTGCTTGGTGTATTTACAACGTATTATTACATTTACTTTATATCTTATTACATGTTTTCTTCATCCTTTTATGTTCATTTTTTTCTATTCATGCTTTTCTCTTTTGCTCAGTGTTTGCGATCTTACCCGAAGATGGCGTTGGGATTTTAAACAGCTCTCTGATGCTGCACTGTGCGGCGTTTGACTCTGTCCTGAAGTTTCCTGTACCTGTGAAATGGGAGAAAAACACTAGGGGTCTGGACAGGAGGTCCCAGCAAATGGCCAATGGCTCACTTTTCTTTCCCCGTTTACAAGAGGAAGACTTTGGAAACTATTCGTGCAGTGCAAAGAGAGGGAACAAACAGATTCAGACCACTGTCATGGTCAGCAAAGCATGTATGTATATTGCATTAGTATATAATAATAGTATAGAAACTATTGATGTAATGTTAGGGTGGCACGGTGGCTCAGTGGTTAGAACTTTCGCCTCACAGCAAGAAGGTCGCTGGTTCAAGTACCGGCTGGGCCAGTTGGCGTGTCTGTGTGGAGTTTGCATGTTCTTGCTGTGTTGGTGTGCGTTTCCTTTGGGTGTTCAAGTTGGAAATGTGAGAGTGTATAGGTGTTTTCCAGTACTGGGTTGCAACTGGAAGGGCATCCGCTGTGTAAAACATATGGCAGGATAGTTGGTTGTTCATTCCGCTGTGGCTGAAGGAAAATTAACAAATGTTATAATGTTGCTGAACCAAAAATTTAAATTCTGTTATTAAAAATTTGGCCTCATGTCATTCTAATCCTCTGAGACCATTGTTTGTCCTCAGAGCACAATTTTATATATTTAAGATGGAATCCTAGAGCTCTCTCATCCTACGTAGACAGCAATGATTCCAAAATGTTCAAAAAAGGAACCAGAGACTTTGTCAAAGCATTCCATGTGGCATAAGTAGTTCAACTGTAATCAAATGAAGCTCCAAGAACACTTTTGTGTGCCAGAATACCCTGTAAAAATGTCTTTGTTTGCCCATGTCTTCCATGTCAGGTCAGAGTGCACCTACTAGCATGTAAAAATACCGAAATACATTTAGATCATTTACATTAATCATGGAATCTGAAGAAACTTTCAACCAGAACAACAAAAAATGTTTCTGAAGACAATCACATACTGCACTTTTAGGCTAGTATCATCAGTACTTTTAGCGACATACTGCCCATCACTGGTAAAATAACTCTTGCTTATTGCAAATATATCATATGCCAAATATTGCCTGTACTAAATCCGCACCCTGACCTGACGTGTCTTTTAGTGTCATCACATGGTTCATTTTTAAATATGCTTGACAAGAGTTTTTAGTATTGTTTCCCAGCATTGGGTTGTTGCTGGAAGAGCATTCGCTGTGTAAAAACAAATGCCAGAGTTGGTGGTTCATTCCAATATTGTGCATGATTTGCACCTCCAGGCAGACCCTTCTCGCTCATTCCGCTGTGTCAGCCACTGGTAAATCCAATAGTATCTGGATGAGTTGCAAGCTGAGACTGCATATCTCAGGGATGCAATGTCAGACACCATGCACTCAATGGAGCTAGTGATGTCACTGTGAGGGGTAGGGTTAGTGATGGGGTTAGGTGTGCGCATTAAAAGCATTGGATGCAGCTCACACTGCAACTGCACCAAGTTTGCATCCAGACCCCTCTCTGTAAATCAGGGACAAAGCCGAAGGATAGTAAGTGAGTAAGTGAAGTTTTGGTATACTGTAAACCAGGGGTCACCAACCTTTTGGAAACTAAGAGCTACTTCTTGGGTACCGATTAGTGTGAAGGGCTACCAGTTATTAAATAACACATTTTTCTTAATTTACTTTTAATGATATGTTGTGATTAATTATTAATAATATTCATCTTTGTGAAGACATTGATCATGTTAATGATTTCTCACAGTAGCTGTCAACAATGATTTAACAAGGTAGATAAATATCAATATGCAACACTTCATTTGTCTGAAATTGTTTTTAAAGTTTTTTTTAATATATAACAAAGTAATTTTCAAATTTACACCAATGCAAGTGTGATTAAAAAAGAATACCTATAAAAATATTAGAAGCAGCTTACTCATATGTGGTGCTATGGTGAACTATTTTCTAGAACAGGCCTGCGGGCAACTCATGTGAACCTGGCGGGCTACCTGGTGCCATGTTGGTGACCCCTGCTGTAACAGATTTAAATGTTTTAGTGAGTGCAAATTATGGTTAAACATATGATAGAAGTTTTTTCTTTGTTCAGAAGTTTTTTATTAAAAAGGACACATTCTAATGCACAGGGGGAAAGGAGTTGGATTACTGTTTTACTTTATTGGATGTTGTCATTTTTGACCCATATATTATGACTTTTTAAATGGTGCTGACAGCATATGTGCATTTTCTTTTAAAACCGAAAAACAACTTTTTCAAAGCCTGGCGTTTGTGTTTGTTTTGTAGGTCTGCAAGATGTGTTCTTTCACCCCCAGTCCATGCAAACTGAAGAGGGACGTGATGTTTTCCTTCAATGCGTCTCTGGTGATAGTTTTCCTCCTGCTCAGATTTCATGGTTGAAAAATGGCAGAGTCCTCACCAAAGGAAACCAGATTCAGGTATAGCCTTGCACTGTTAGTCCATAAAATAATGGCTATAATAATATTACAATGAATAACAATCTGGCAGCACGGTGGCTCAGTGGTTAGCACTGTCGCCTTAAAGCAAGAAGGTCACTGGTTCGAGTCTCAGCTGGGTCAGTTGGCATTTCTGTGTGGAGTTTACATGTTCTTCCCGTGTTGGTGTGGGTTCCCTCTGGGTGCTCCGGTTTCTCCCACAGACCAAAGACATGTGCTTTAGGTGAATTGAATAAGCTAAACTGGTCGTAGTGTATGTGTGTGTGTGTGTTTGTGAATGTGAGAGTGTATGGGTGTTTCCCAGTACTGGGTTGCTCCTGTAAGGCTATCCTCTATGTAAAACATATGCCGGACAAGTTGGCGGTTCATTCCGCTGTGGCGACCTCTGCTAAATAAGAGACTAAGCTGTAGAAAAATGAACGAACGAATGAATGAATGACAATCTAGCTGGATTACTATGCAACTAATACTAGGATGGATCTTGTCTAGTATGAATAATATTTGCATAAGTCTTCGACCACCATTATATTTTTCATTTTGGTATGATGATTTATATTTATTTATATTTTATGTATTTATATTTATTCCCAGAGATAGGTTGTGGCTGGAAGGGCATCTGCTGCGTAAAAACGTGCTGGATAAGTTGGCGGTTCATTCCGCTGTGGCAACCCTGGATTAATAAAGGGACTAAGCCGACAAGAAAATGAATGAATGAATATTTTTAATTATTTATGTGATATATAATATAGTTTTTATGATGTTTGTGGACAGAAAACAGCTGAAACATTCATGAAATGGCCTGCACAGAGTCCAAACCATAATATAGTATTATAGAGGCAGTATGGGATTGCCTGGGCAGAGAAAATAAACATAAATTAACATAAATTAAAAGATGAACTTGGGTCTGGTATGTGGACTCATACAAAATATTGTGTTTTGCTAGCAGAAATCAAGACAGTGCTTTGTTTTTCTCAATTTTGTGTACATATATATTTTCTATATGTTTATATCTTAATGCAGAGACCAGTTCTGAAACTTTGCTAAAACATCAAAACTGTTGGGGGATCAAAACGTTTTGCGCAGTATTATGTGTGTGTGTGTGTGTGTGTGCGTGTGTGTGTGCGTGTATATATATATATATACATTTATTTATATATATATATATATATATATATACATTTATATATATATATTTATATATATATTTATATATATAGATAGATAGATAGATAGATAGATAGACAGACAGACAGACAGACAGACAGACAGACAGACAGACAGACAGGCGGACAGACAGGGATGGATGGATGGATGGATGGACGGACGGACGGACAGACAGACAGACAGACAGACAGACAGACAGACAGACAGACAGACAGACAGACAGACAGATAGATAGATAGATAGATAGATAGATAGATAGATAGATAGATAGATAGATAGATAGATAGATAGATAGATAGATAGATAGATAGATAGATAGATAGATAGATAGACAGATATATATATATAGATAGATAGATAGATAGACAGACAGACAGACAGACAGACAGACAGACAGACAGACAGACAGACAGACAGACAGACAGACAGACAGATAGATAGATAGATAGATAGATAGATAGATAGATAGATAGATAGATAGATAGATAGATAGATAGATAGATAGATAGATAGATAGATAGATAGATTAATTTAATAGTTAAAAAAATAATATATATTAAAAAAACATGTTTATAAAAATGTCTTGCTAAATCCTAAATATCTCCACTAGGGGCAGTATGGAGGAGGGAGTCAAAGGAAGACTTCAGGCACTTTGCACTTGGCTAATGTCACCAAAGCAGACCAAGGAATCTATATCTGTTTGACCCGCAATCATCTGCTCAATATAAGCAAGGAAAGTCATGCAGCAGCTCTGACAGTACATGGTGAGGCAGATACATACAACTCTGACCTTCCTCCCTGACTGATAATATTTCAGTAATGGTGTTTTTTTTTCTGTCGCACAGGATCTAATGTTGATGTAAGCATTATCGAAGGCCCACAAAATGTAACTGTGCCTGTTGAAATGGAGGCTGCGCTGCACTGCATTGTAGAAGGATTTCCTATTCCCATCGTGCAGTGGTTTAAGGATGGAAACCCATTACATGATTCTTCTAGACTGGATCTGCAGAAGGACGGACAACTGCTGATTTTTCAGTGAGAGATTTCTATGGCAGATTATGTATATATTATATTAGTGTGATAAACTGTATATATTATATTAAATTATATTAAATTATGTTTTTATTTAATTAAAATTTAATTTAATTTAATTTAATTTAATTTAATTTAATTTAATTTAATTTAATTTAATTTAATTTAATTTAATTTAATTTAATTTAATTTTAAGCTCACACTACACGTATATTAGTGTGACAACAGCCAAATTACTTTTGCATATTATGTATATAAATAAGATTTTATTTTTCTCAATTGGGTTGCAACTTTTGTCCAGTGCCTGATTAACTAAACGTAACTATGCCTATTCACATAATGAGTTGCATTTAAAGCTGAATAATAGTACAGTTTCTTGCAAAATAACTAGTAAAATAGTTTGCACTGTCAACTTAGCAGACTAAATAAATTAGTTATTAGAAATTAGTTAATAAACTATTGTTAGCACTTTAGTTTAAGTACCGATTCTCACTATTAACTACTGGCTTTTGATCTGCCTATTAAGATATTGACTGTTTATTAGTACTTATAAATAAAGAAGACTAAAAAGTGTGAAAATATTCCTCCTAGGAGAGTTTTGCCGGAAGACGAGGGGCTGTATTTCTGTGAAGCTCACAATCAGAAGGCGAAGGTGAAATCTCAACCCGCCTACCTCCTTCCTGCAGGTACTTCCTTCTCGGACAGATCTGCTCTGACCATGGTACGGCAGCAAAGTTCTTTGATTATTACGGCAGATTGAGAGGATAGTTCCTAGTCTTATCAGCCTAGAAAATATTTTTTATTCAGTTTTATTTTCCATCATTCTTAGTACACAATGCCACTATACAAGAGTCAAGCTTTAAATAGGAAAATCATTAAAACTTTTTGTTTTTGAGCAAGATGCTAATGGTCTAATCCGATTCAACGATCTATGCTAAGCTAAGCTAAAAGTGGACCTGCCAGAACAGAAGATGGGATGGATGGATTATAAAATGATAAAACTCTACTCTTTAACTGTAGATGAGTTATAAAATTTACCTATTTCCAAAAAAAGGAGTGTTCCTTTAATAATAACCTTGTCTTATTCAGAATAAGAATACAGAATAGTCTAGCTTTAAATAAGAAAATTATCCAAACTTTTTTTTTGTTTGAGTTAGATGCTAATGCTCTTATCTGATACAATGATCTATGCTAAGCTAATATTGACCCTCCAGACACTGATATGGCATGGATATATAAAAAAGGGTAAAACTCAACGCTTTAAGTAGAAAAAAGTGTAGTGTTCCTTTATTAATATTCAATATATTATAATAATACATTTTATAGAACTTGGAGGTATGATGTGTGGATTAAAATGGTAAAGGTCACATGTTTAAATAGGAACATTATGGAAACTTTTTGGTCATTTTTAAGCGAGATGCTAATGGTCTAATCTGATTCAATGATGCTAAGCTAAGCTAAAAGTGCACCCCCAGACCCGGAGATGGGATGAATGAATTCAAAAACTCAATGGTTTAACTCTAGATAAGTTGTAAAATTAGCCTATTTCCAAAAAAAGTGAAGTGTTCCTTTAATAATATTGTCTTATTCAGAATAAGGTACATAAATACCAATACATTACCAATGTCTATGTAGTCATTCAGTGTCTTAAAGGAATGCTCAACTTTTTTTTTTTTTTTGGGGGGGGGTGGGGGGGTGTTATATTGTACAGACCACAGAGATCTGATGAATGGATTAAAATGGTAAAACTCAACTGTTCAAATAGCACACATATGGAAACCTTTTGGTCATTTTTAACTACAGAAGAGACGAGCTTTAAATAGGAAAATCATCAAAACTTTTTTTTACTATGTGCGAGATGCTAACGGTCTAATCTGATTTAATGATCTATGGTAAGCTAAGCTAAAAGTGTACCCGCTAGTCCCAGAAATGGGATGAATGGATAAAAAAATGGTAAAACTCTACTGTTTAACTCTAGATGAGTTGTAGAATTAGCCTATTTCCCAAATAAGTGGAGTGTTCCTTTAATAATATTGTCTAATTGAGAATAAGGCACATAAAACATTACTGATGTCCATGTATTTGTTAGCAGTGTCTTAAAGGAACACTACACTTTTTTTTGGTGGAAAATGTTTTGCATTTGACATTCCCTGGAGATCTGATGAATGGATTAAAAATGGTAAAACTCAACTGTTTATATAGGAAAATTATCTAAATATTTTGTTAATTTTTAAACAAGATGCTAATGGTCTAATCTGATTCAATGATCTATGCTAAGCTAAGCTAAAAGTGCACCCGTTAGTCCCAGAAAAGGGATGAATGGATTAAAAAAATGGTAAAACTCAACTGTTTATATAGGAAAACTATCAAAATAATTTGGTCATTTTTCAGTGAGATGCTAATGGTCTAATCTAATTCAATGATCTATGCTAAGCTAAGCTAATATTGCTCTCGCCAGACACGGAGATGGGATGAATGGATTACAAAATGGTAAAACTCAATGGTTTAACTCTAGATGAGTTGTACAATTGGCAAAAAAATTTCCAAAAAAACAAAACAAAACTATATTGTTCCTTTAAAAATATTGAACATAATATAATAATACATTTTACATACCCTGGAGGTCTGCTGAGTGTATTAAAAATGGTAAAACTCAATTGCGAGACGCTGATGGTCTAATGCGAATCAATGATCAATATGCTAAGCAAAGCTAAAATTGTTCCCGCAGGCCCTGGGATCAGATGAATGGATTAAAACTCATCAGTTTAACTCTTGGGGAGTTGTAACACCAGCCTATTTTCACAAAAGTGGAGTGCTCCTTTAAATCACCTGTATTTGTATCTTGCACCAGAGGTGGTTCACTAACCCATAAACCCTGACTCAAGCAAAATATTGACTGGACTGTTATTTCATTCATATGGTCAATATAACTCTATTATTTCAGAGCGTCCATCCGTGTCTATCTGGCCAGTCCAAGTGACGTCTCCTGTAGGAGCTGAAGTGCTCATTCACTGCCAGGTGTCAGGACTCCCTGCTCCTGTCCTCACATGGTCAAAGCAGGGCCAGTCTGTCCAAACTGGAGGAAAGATTCTCATGGGGTGAGCTTTGCATGAACAGTTTAACTATAATTGTGGTTATAAGAAATTAGTCTCAGGCTCAGACATCACACCAGGCAGTGCCCAGAGACCTGTGGCTAAACATCTGATGCATATGGTACACTTTTTTGGAAACACGTCAGCAGATCCTCAGTCGTCCTCTGATTGGTTTAAATATACAGGATTTCTGCATGGTTTTGTAGGGGTTATTGTTTACCGGCTGGTGCTTGAATTCTATTTGTTCCCAGGTTAAGAAACACAACCCTGCTCATATCATCAGTAAGAGTGTATGATGAAGGACGTTACACGTGCTCAGCCTCCAACACACTGGGTCATGATGAGAAAACCATGACTCTTCGAGTTGCTGGTAATCTCCCTTTACAACAGTACTCTTATTAAAAATAGCCATGCTTTTAGAGAAAGATTGTGCTTTAAGATAAAATAAGAGGATGAATAAAAACGTTATTATGGCAATCAGTTTATTTAGCTCTTAATTGGAGGTCTGGGGTCCATTTTACTTAAAAAAAAAAAACTATAACATAACAATTAAAATGTGTTGTATTTATTAAACAGATTTTTTTTTTGGAACAACTTTGACCTTTAGTTTAAAGCCAGGTTTCTTAGGGTGTTGATAATGCAGATATACTGTACTAAAATTTTTATATTTGATTCTAGACCTTAAAAGGACATGGAACTTTATTGAAATCCTAAACCATCAAAGGCAATTTATATTGAATGTGTAAAATCAACAGGTAACACTTTATTATAATTACACACTGTAAATCATTTATTAAGCATTAGCAAATAGTGAATTCATTATCTGTTAAGCATTAACTCTACATTAATAAGCGTTAGTAAGCAGTTTATAACTGCAGCTACAAATGGTGTATTCTTATGTTTAAATTGTTAATTGTGAAAAACAAACATTACATCAGTACAGATAGTTGCATTTCATTCTTTTTCTTTTTTTTACAAAAGAGACAAAAAATAATAATAACAAAAAAAAAAATATATATATATATATATAATAAAAAAGAGAAATATTAATAATAATAATAATAATAATGATAATAATAAAAGAGGAAAAGAAAAATAGAAACATGAGTATTAAGTGTACTGAAAATTACAACCAAATATCACAATCAAATGTTCAGATACATTGTCAATGTTGAAAGTAAATATTTATAATATTTACACGGTATAAAATGGTATTAGATAAAACAAAAACGTTTATTCAATACGAAATAAATTAAAAAGGGAGGGAACTCAGGAGAGTGCATCTATTAAATGGAAGGCATTAATACCTTAAGAGAGTTAAAGTAAGTTATAAAACATTGCCACTTTTTAAAGAAATTAGTTTTTCTCAGAGCATCTAACCTTTTCCAACTTAAGAAAATGCATGAAATCTACAAGCCATTAAGATGTAGTTGGAGGCTTATTTGATTTCCAGTGAAGTAGTATACGACGCCTGGCTATTAGTGAGGTAAAGGCCAAAACATCAAGTTGTTTATAATTGAATTTGGACCAAATCTTTGGAACCCCAAAAATAATTATTCCAATAATTATGTAATAGAGGGCACATAAAAAACATATGACTTAAATTCCAACTTGGTGCATGACATCTGTCACATCTGTCATCGATATTGGGAAAAATTTCAGATAGCCTGGTTTTTGAGAAATGGACTTACTAGATGCTAATGTTTAGTAAATGATTCATAGTAGTTAATATAGCGTTACCAATCATTATTTACAGCGGGGAAAATAAGTATTGAACACGACCTCATTTTTCTCAGAAAAGGAATATATATATATATATATATATATATATATATATATATATATATATATATATATATATATATATATATATATATATATATATATATATATATATATATATATTCAAAGAAAACAAATCTAATTAATTTACAAATGAAGTTATGTGTAATAAATAGTATTGAACAAATGAAGAAAGGGAGGTGTTGACAGGCAGTGAAAGCCCAGACAGCAGCTGAAATCTCTCAGTAGTTCTTCAGAAACCCTCCGGCCTTTGTCAGTGTAAATTTATTTTAGCTGCTTCAGGCCAACATCTACATTAGCAGGATGATAATGATGAAACCAGGGTGGACATTTAAGCAATGGTCCAAAACACAGCCAAGGAAACCTTCAGATGGTTTCAGAGAAAGTAATCAAGCTGTGGAATGGCCTAGCCAATCACCTGACTTCAATACAATAGAAAATACAAAATTAAGATCAGATTTGATCCACAGAACCATCAAGAATTTTACATTCTGTTGAAGTCTGTGAAAAAATTCACACCTGAGCACTGTAAGCAATTAATGTGACTCCCTTTTCCATATGAGACGTGTTTTTAAGCTGACAGCATTAAAAAAGGCTTTTATATAAAGTATTAAATACATTTCAGTGGTTCATTCCACCGTGGCGACCCCAGATTAATCAAGGGACTAAACCGAAAAGAAAATGAAGTAATGAGTTCAGTACTTTCTCCTTGTGTCATAACACATAACTAGTTAGGATAAGAATATTACACATAACTAATTTTAGGATAAACCCCTTGAGGTGCAACATCTCATATGCAAGGGGGTTGTTTATGAAAAATAAAAATAGGAGTGTTAATTTAATAATAATAGGATTATTTAATTAATAGGATTCATCTAATATTAAAAATAGCACCAGTCACAGCATACAACACAACAAGTAGTGTTGTGTGATCTATAATTTGAATCTTTTATTACTATATAGAAATATGAAATGTTGGTAAAAATGCAGTAATGCTTTAACATTTAGCATGTGACTAAGCTGCCACTAGGTGGCGGCAAATGCCTTTGAGCGATTCATTCTACCATTTTGTTCGAACAGTTGACTCACTTAAGAAGGAAGCAAACGATTCTCTTGGTCACTGAATCACTCATTTCATTCGAAAACACCAAATCATTCAGTAACAGTCTAGGGTAACAAGATGTGCAAATAGTTTGATCTGATTTTACTTTGAAACTATTTTTTCGTTAGCAAAATAGAGGAAACATAAACAATGAAAATGTGTCTAAAGTGTGTATTAGGCCTACTTAGTGTGCTTAGCGAACGGACAAGGCTTCTCAGATTGAAAATACTTTAGTATAGTAAAATCTATAGTGTACCAACGTAAAGTGTATCTTACTATACATATTATAGCATTGAATGAACACCAAATGAATGATACAAAATACTGTAGTATTAACTATGTGAAGTGATAAACAAATACTGTGGCATACTTTAAATGTTACCACAGTAAACCGTGCTGCATTGTTGTATAATTGTACACTAACTACAGTAACTAATTTACAGTAGGCCAATTGTGTAATTTGTTTATAGTTCGATTACGATAGTTAGCCTACATCTAACTGTCTCATACTTTGGAATTTACTACAGTAAACTGTGGTGTATTGTAGTACAATTGTAGAAAACAAGTGTATTGTGTAATTTGTTTTACTGTAGTTAACACAGTTTTTACTGTAGTTTCATTCAAGTTTTTTACTATGATGGTTCAAAAACATTATAGTACTTCCAATAAGTTACTATAGTAGTTTTGTGCTATATTAGCCTGTTTTGCAAGGGTGTTTTATCAGGTTTTAGTTGTCAAAAACAATGACAACAGATCTAATTCTACATTTCTTATTTCCAGTAAAACCAGTCATCGTCTCATTCACGCCATCGGTCGCTGTCTCAGAAGGATCTCCTGTTAGTCTGCCTTGTCGAGCTGTGGGAGAATCTCCTGTCAAATACACCTGGACTAAACTGTCTGATCCCAAATCTCCAGTCTCACTGCCACAGCACATACACATTGACGGTTTGTAATGCACTCAGGGTTCCCACAGGGTCAGGGGATTTCTGGAATATTATGGAATTTCCATACATTCAAAGTCAGGGAATTTACTATAATTGTTGCCCAATTTACACAATATAAGGGATTTTTGTTTTTCATTTTTACTTTCTTTTTACAAAAACACAGAAAGAATATATTTTAGTTACATTGCTTATACATGTTTTGCCTATTGTTAGGCTAGTTTTCACTGCCATTTAATTTACTTTTTAACCAGCAGTCAACTAAGCATCCCATACCTGTTAAAATGCTGTATGTGGCTGTTTTTTGTGCTCAACCAGACCCTCCTCGATTTTGCTGGGAAAGTTTATTTTTAATATTATTATTTATTTCCTCAAAATTCTACACACAGTACCCCATAATGACAATGTGTTTTTTTTAAATTGTTGCAAATTTATAAAAATAAAAAAAAAACCTAAAAAATCACATGCACATAAACAAAATGTGTTAATAAATAAATAAAACTTTGGGCAAACTTTGTCATTTTCTTAAAAAAAAAAAAAAAAAAAAAAGAAAGTTCATCGTCTTTTAAAAATTACCATATGGGGTGAACTAAACATTTATTCACTGATAATTTTCCTATAGATTATGGATTATCTAAAAAAAAAAAAAAAAAAAATGAAAAAAGTTAAGAGTACTTTTTACTTACATTTTGAGTACCTTGGACTTAAAATTTCATTGTTTATCCTTATGAATCCCTTATCCAAAGACACTGATACCCTTGAAGCACTTTTTGTTTGATTTTGAATTTATGTGATGAATATTCATTCATTATAGGTCATAAATTTCAGCTTTTTTTCAGTGAAAGTCAGTGAAGCAAATGTTAATTTGTTCTTTGAATGCAATGTGATTTAACAGATAACGGGACATTAGTCATCTCGACTATCCAGCGGTCAGATTCAGGAGATTATCAGTGCACTGCAGAAAACAGAGCCGGTCAGGGTGCCAGGCGTGTGACTATAACAGTAACTGGTGAGCAGAACACATGAGAGCCGAGCTTTTTTTCAGTTCTCATAAATGCAGCTTCATGTTTTGGCATCTCGGTTTGATCTAATCAACGCTTCACCTTAATGCAGACCCTGATGTTCCACCTGATAAGGAAGCTCTGAGTAAAACAGCTAAACCCACTGTGAGTAATGCAGAGTCCACCCGTAGCTTGAGCGTCTGTATACATGTATTTGATTGTATGATTTATGAAATTTCTGCCATGACACTCCCTGCGTACACAGGCTGAAAGGTCTCCTAATCTGCTTCTGCGTCATTAACTACATGGTGCATGGGATTGGTTGCTGTCACCTTGGCAGCCAATGAGCTTGCTCCTCATCAGTTTAAATGCAAATCAGTCATTTTATGCAGTTTAAGCTGCAGACCCTCCTTAAACCCAACTCCACTTGTGTTTAGATCTGCTACGGGGTTTACATATATATTATGTTTGCAGCAGCAGCGTGTTATATTGTCAGAAGGCATGTCTGTGTATATACTGGCAGTAGCAGGTCTCGGTACTTGCTCTGCCATAATAATCAAAGCAGCAGAAGCAGCAGCAGCGGCGTAGCAGATCTATACCGCCAAGACCAAATACATCAACATTGCCATATACAGTATATATTCATTTACAATACTAAATCCTGAGAGTCTTCATGACCAAACTTTTTTCATATTCTTACATAAAAAATTACATATTTTTTAAGAGAGACTTTCTGGAATTTTATTTATTTTTTTATTTAGGTGGCTCGGTGGTTAGCACTGTTGCCTGACAGCAAAAAGGTTGCTGGTTCGAGTCCCACCTATGCCAGTTGGCATTTCTCTGTTGAGTTTGCATGTTCTCCCTGTGTTGGCGTAGGTTTCCTTCGGGTGCTCCTGTTTCTTCCAGAGTCCAAAGACATGCGGTATAGGTGAATTGGATGAACTAAATTGGCTGTAGTGTATGAGTGTGTGTGTGTGAATGTGAGAGTGTATTGGTGTTTTCCAGTACTGGATTGCAGCTGGAAGGGCATCCGCTGCTTAAAACGTATGCTGGATTAGTTGGTGGTTCATTCCAATGTGGGGACCTCTGATAAATAAGGGACTAAGTCGAAGGAAAATGAATGAATTTATATTTATAGCACTAACAAAGTTACCTTACAGCAATTCATAACTTTTTGATTTAGTGGCTAATTTGTATGAACTGACACTCAGTACGAGTTGAGTTTAGGGGCGGGGTTTGGTGCCACGCCTCCTTTTAAAAATTTTGCGCTTTGTAAGACTGAACTTATTAGCCTAAATTAGCCACTAAACTGACAAAATGTAAAATAGTTGGTGTAAAATATTAACTGAAATTAATAAAATATAAAAATTAGGCTGGTGTCAACGATGCAATTTTGGAAGTTCGCAGATATTGATATACAATTCAAATTTTTCCTTCATTCTATTATTTCTACTTGATTTGTTACTAAACATTGGATTATATTTGTGTACCTTAATATTATACTTAAAGGACCGTTTGTTTCAATTGTAGTTGCTATTGCTAATTTGTTTATTTTTGTTGCGTTATGTTTACTTGTCATAATGTTTGAAATTCATAATAGTTGCTATTTGTTTTTGTCCTTTCAATGGTAACATTTTAAAATAATGGTCCCTTATCGTTATTTAATGAATTGACTAACATAAAGAAACGATTAATAATGCGTTTATTACTGTGTTTAGTCATCTTTTTTAACGGTAGTTAATCTTATTTAAGTTAAATGACGTTAGTTCATGTTAACTCGCAGTGCATTATCTAATGTTAACAAGCACGACTTTTAATAATGCATTATTAAATGTTGAACTATGATTAATAAGTGCTTAAATACATTGCCTATCATTAACTAATGTATCATTATTCTAAAGCGTTAATTATTCAATTCAATGACTTGAAGTGAATCAATTGATCCATCGCACCCCTAATGTACACCATTCTGATCATGTTCAGTGTTAAATCAGTTTAATGGTTGAATAATACCTTGGATATCTTAATGGATCTGGAAACAATTTGTGCTTGTGTTTCTTCAACCTTGCAGGTTCTAGAGAGTGAGCAGGAGTTATTTACTCTTTATGGTTCAAAGCTGCTGAATAATACAGAGATTAACGAACCTCTCCATCAAACCACTGAAGATTACGCCAGGATATCTCGTAAGTCCACACTTCTTCGTAATCCTCAATAGGATATTAAAGGGATCGTTCACCCAAACCTCATCATTTGCTGTCCCTCATGTGGTTTTAAACCTTTGAGTTTCTTTCTTCTGTTGAACACAAAGAAGATATTTTGAAGAATGCCAAATCTACTTTTGCTATTTTAAGGATGGGAAAAACAGTCTGTGCACCAGGCTCATGGTCTAAAAGGGTTGTCCTTATTCTCTTAATGGGTTATGTGTTTGTTTTGGGAATAACATGCAATAAACCAATCAGAGTTTTATCTTTTATTTCCTTTAAGAATGAGTAGCTGGATTCGCTATTTTTATGGTGGACTTTGTTAGCAGAAAATGCTAACGTTTACTTGTAAGGAAATAGATACAGTATGCATTTAGCCAATGCAATTACTGCAAATAGGTAGGTGGGCTAATTTTGATACATCCAATGACTAACCATGTAGGCATTTTTATAATTATACAGGCAATAATAATGTTTTACATTTTAATTATTGAATTTTTCCCTCTGTGTCTAAGAAGCAACATGTCACTAACACTAACGCAGTCTTTAAATAACAAAATAAAACTAGCCAGAAATTTGCTGCGTAAAACGTATGCTGGCATAGTTTACGGTTCATTGCATTGTGGCGGCCTCTAAAATTGAGACTAAGCCAAAGGAAAATGAAATAATGCATGAACTATGTCTGTAACAAGTCGTGGTGGCAACAGAGGCGAGGATCCACTTGCAGTTTATTAAAGAGAATCATCAGGCAGGTAACGGTCAAATCAGGTGCAAACTGTAACATACAGGTATTCCAAAGTGTGTAGCCAAAATAACAGGAGAATAGTTGGGACAGGTGGCAAAACAACATGAATAATAAAACAAGCACAGGTCAAAAACACAGGACACTCTAAACAAAAACAAGACTCAGCAAAGTGTGTGTGAAAGTGAGGTGTATTTAAAGTCTGGGTAATCAGTCCTCATGAGCTTCAGCTGTGTGTTTGCAATCAGTGGTGATCTGGAACTGGTGTGTGTGTGAGATGCATGAAGGGACATGTAGTTCAGTTTAGTGGCAGATGTCTAGTAGCTTAAATGGTAGTGAGTGTTCTCCAGTGACCTGGAAGGGCGCTATTGACTTTAGACCAGCTTTAAGTTGTTATTTAAAACAATGTGGCGCTGGATGTGAAAATGATACCTGTGACTCGACTAAGACTAGCAAAAAAACACCTATCAAATTGTATGATAGGGCCCATCAACTCTTGTGCTCAACTTAAGAAAAAACTCAGATCAAGTGAAGGGTGAGAAAATGATGATCGAATTTTCATTTTTGGGTTAACAAATCCTGTTTAAATGTTTATTCTGACAGAAAAATGGTATTTTATGTTTTTCTTCTTTTCTAATCTTTGGTCCAGTGTTAAATGCCTTTGTGGAGGACTCGCCAACATACTTGAATCCTGAATCTACCCAAGACACTACAGAGAGAATTTCACTTAAGTCAAGTGGCATTGGCATAGAAAGTAATGAGAACATGAAAGAGCCTGTGCAGACACAAAAACCAACCCCTGTTCGTGTCAAACCTACACCACTGACCCAGCTCAAAGAGACTACAGTTCTACAGGACACACATCCACAAATTCAGCCAACAGAGCAGCTCACCAAAGCACCTCCACAAATGAATACAAACACAAACAGCCCTTCGGCAGCAGATTCCTATTCTCAGAGCCAGCTTAAACACGCTCAAAGCTTTTCCCGTAATAGTGGAGAAACTCAGACAGTGATGAATGTGGGAAACCTCACCGGCTCAGCTTCTGTGGAAGAGCATCAGAATCAGAGTCAAATCAAGTCAGAAGCCAAAACCTCAGCCACCAATGACACAGATCTGGTCGAGACACCCAAGAAAAACACCTCGCAGGCCCCTATGAGGACCACCGACAATAATAACAGGTCCGTAATCAAAAGAGTGTTTGAGTTGTTGGCAATTATAGCAAAGAGTAATAGTATTTTGTAAATTTTACCTTCATTTTGGTGATCGTTACACATTGGGTTCAATTTGTACCGGAACACGTCGGATCCGGATCAGGGACCTCTCAAAATCTGATCCAGAACCTTATTTTAGCGATCCCTCTCCTCAATTGCTCTCCTCCCTCATCCGCTGTTCACTTTCACTTTCTTTAGCGACTCCACAACCTTCTTCACTTTCGTCCGCAACAACCCCCCGCTCTCCACGTCATGCGACACCCCTCTGCCATCAAACATCAACCCCCCCTCTCAACTTTCACAAGCGACACCTCTCCATATTTGGGTAACATGCTGGATCCATTACCCTGATCGGTTCCGGGACCTCGCAATTTACAAATTAGGCACTGCATATAGGGAACACATCTCATTTTACCAATCCCCCTCCTCAACCGCCCTCCTCCCCGTCTGCTGTTCACTTTCACTTTCTTTCGCAACTCCCCAACGATCTTCACTTTCGTCCACAACACCCCTCCACCATCCAAGCCCCCTAGCCCCCCCATTAACGCCAGTTCTTCACATTAGTCCGCGACAACTCAACCCCAACCAAAATATTTTCAAGATATTAGTTGTTACATATGGGTCAGGACAACAGAAATGAGGATCCACGTGCAGTTTAATAATCAAGAGTAGTCAGGTAGGCAATTGTCAAACAGGTGCAAACTGGAGCATGAAGGTAATCCAAAGAACGTGTTCAAAATGACAGGCAATTGGTCAGGACCGGTGACCAAACAGACATGTATCAAAAAAATTATACATCTCGCAGTTAAGCAGTGTACAAGAGCTTGATTCGTTTTGCCATAATCACGTGATCAGTGACATTCGAAGCTTTATTTTCGACAATACCCATGTGACTGCTTTGAATTTTGATTCAAAGGTTTAAACACCCTTGTGAGTTAGTAAAGTGTATAGCGAGAGGTTAGATACATGTCGATTACATACTGTTTCAATGCACTGAACCAGTCCCATGCATCAATAATTCAACGAAAAAACCCTAGTAATTTATTACATTTTATTTAACTTGTATTATTGTTGGCTAAGTGAACGAGTCATTCAGAACGGGGATTCATTCACAACAAATCACTCCCTCCATTTATAATAAGTGAACGTGGGAGAGGGGGTGTGTTTCAGGACATGGATCAGATCAAATTTAACAGGGAGGGAGGATAATACATTTCCATGTACACAAACACTCGCTCCTTATCAGCAATGCCCGTGCGATGTAGAAAAGTGTCGTAAAATTATAGTTTTCATTATTAAAATAATATTTACATACTGACCACCGGGAAAAATCCTGATCATAGATATATGTGTATATATCATCCCTCTGGATGGCCAGTCCTTCATTGCACCTTGGTCCTACATTCATTTCAAAGGAGAGCTACCCTGTACTAAAATGGCAGCTCTATTGACGCATTCCTTCCAGTAGACAAAAACGGTGTGTGCGACATCTATTGTAAATATCTATGCTATGAATTGAATAAATTACAATGAACTATAATGGCTTGTGTGTTCAATTTCAAATAACATCTTTCTTTCTGTTCTTCAGAGAAAAGGGGAAATCTCAAACTTGGTTGCCAGTGATTGAAAAACATGACATACCCATTGTGGTTGGCGTCGGTGTTTCTTTGGCCTTCATCTTCATCTCCATGGCCTTTTATTCTCTGGTTCAGAAAAACGACCCTGCAGTTGTACCTACAGGAAGAGCAGGTGACGCATTAAAAACTGCAATGATTCATTCATTCGTTTTCCTTTGGCTTAGTCCCATATTAATCAGGGGTTGCCACAGCAGAATGAACCACCAACTATACCAGCATATGTTAATGCAGCGGATGCCCTTCCAGCCACAACCCAGTATGGGAAAATTTTCTCATTGTTTACTCACTCAAGTGACCCCATCGAACACAAAACAAGATACTCTGAAGAATGTTGGGGAGAAAAGCAGCCATTCATAGCAGGAACAAACATACTATGGAAGTCAATTGTTCCAACATTATTGAGTATATCTTCAGTACAACAGAGGGAAGAAACAGGTTATGAACAGGTCGAGGATGAGTTAACAATAACAGAATTTTAATTTTGGAGTAAATTATACCTTAAAAGGTGCAGTATGTAGTGACTGACTAAACATAGGTATTACGGTACAAATTCTAAATATTGGAGAGTTTTTTTCTCTTCCGATGACCACTAGGTGCTCATGCAGGTAGCCAGATTGATGACACAAACATTCTGACACACAACCAGGGCTGGATTAACATAAGAGCTAGGTGGGGCTGAAGCCCCAGGGCCCACGAAAGAAGGCTAAATAATTCATTTGCGCTATGGTGTGGGAAAGTCTCTTTGCGTTATGCTTTTGCTCATTGATAATGTGAGGTATTCCTTTTGGTTCGCTGCTGTTCAAAAACAGTGACGCTGGTGCTAAACTGTGGCTCACACTGGCTGTAGAATTTGGAGGAATGAAATATTGGCGCTGGCTTTCATCAGACAATATATCTGATGCATAAAATAAAATAAAATAGGGATTTGCCTTCTGCTTTCAGAATTGTTAGCCTTCTGTAACTCAGAAGACCACAATATTTTGCATATAGAAGCATGGATTTTAAAGATATCCTATCATTAGGGATTCATGGTGGGCTAAAGTTTGAAAGAAACTTTTTAAAGGTAAAATCCTATTTAAAGTACTAATTATAAAGCACTAATTTAGGAGGTATTGCAAATGTTGATGCTGATTTTTGCAGCCTGTTTGATCTTTAAAGTTCATATTTTGTCATTACTTAATTTCGTATACTTTCAGACCTATTTTAATAAAATAGAAAAATACATATAATAATAAAATATAAATCAAGTGGTGGAAAATTAGATAATAAAATGAATTGGTAAATTATTATTAATAATAACAATTATATATATATATATATATATATATATATATATATATATATATATATATATATATATATATATATATATATATATATAACCTTTTGTGAGGAAAAAAATAAATAAAAAGGGGCCCTTGGATTTGCTATAGCCCCATGGCCCAATGTGTTCTTAATCTGGCCCTGCACACAACGCACAGCATAATTTTAGCTGATTTTGGGATTGTTTATCAGATATACAAGTATGTTAACTCACTGTAGAATGTATTGTAAATATCTGACATATCATCATATATTTATGCTCTAGACGTGTCAAAAACTTACTTACAGCACCTTTAATCACTAAAGAAAACACACAACATGTCACTTTTATAGCTTTGAATGGGGAAAAGTGTAACAGTAAATATGGCAAATGAAGCCCCGCCTTCTAGTACAGGAGCCAAGCATTGATCGATATAGACTGACGATTCTCTGGGGGAGGGGCTCGGACCAGACATGAAATTCTGCAGATTTTTTTTTTTATTCAAATGTTTAGAAATGATACAAAAGAGACAGTTGTTGTTTAATTTTATTGTTGACTCCTATTATGTAATGTAATTGTAAACTTGGCAAACAGTTTTGTAGAATTTGATGTTTCCCCATTCTAAAAGAATGCTCTAGCATGAGGTGCCAAGTGAAACTTGCCTTAAAGGGACTTTACTTTAATATAACAAACCTTGATACTCAAATACAGCTGTGAAGAGTTTATAAAGTGTCTTAAAATGCATCAAAAATCTAATCTAATTGTTTTCCTCACAGCTCTGAGGGGCCTTTGTGGCCCTTGCAGACAAGGGGATCGCCATGCAATGGAAATGACCTATGATAACAAGTTAGTCTTGTCTTTTGTACCTGTCAACACAGCATTTATCGAATGGTACTTTTTTGTAACCTTCTTGATGGCACATTTTAGGGCGTTTGAAGATGATAACTTGGTGGCTGTTATTGAGCAAAGCCCCAACAACTCTGAGACACGAGCGTTGCCAACAGAAAGCAATTCGTCTGTTTTCGATGTCGTCGATGTGGACGAAGGTGTACGGTCCATTCAGGACCTTCCTGTTATTGTGGAGACGCACCCAGAACCGAGAGAGGAGGACCAGGTCAGGACAAAAACCTTTACTTTTTTTTTATTACTTAACGAAAACACAAACTTTTCAAACTTTCTGAAAACTACACTTAAATTGTGATTTTGTTAAAACAGTGATGTCATACTTAGGCATATTATATCCATATGTTATGCTTGTGCATGCGCAAGTACTTGACAACCAACACAACTATTTTTTGCAATGCTTTTACAATAGCCAGGGGATGAAGATACAACATTAAAATTCAAGCAAAATAACAGCTTTATATACAGCGTTAAGCAGAGGACACTCTTTTTTCTGCTGTTGGACAGCATAATGTACTTTTGAGGCTTTTTTATTCGAGAATGTAGTTGTTTAATTTCAGTTTATTGACAGAAATAGAGCATATTTTGAATATTTATAATTCGGAGAAACAGCGTGTCGTCAGCCATTAGCCTATCATTGAGCAGACCACAGACGGTTGATGTTGTCCATCCACAAGATGGCGATAGAGATAATAATAAGCCCTTGGATGAGAAAAACAGCGTACAGCTGATCAAATCATTATTAAACTGGTAAGTGACTTTCTAAGTCGATCTCTCTCTCTTTTGTACAGTATAATGTAGTGCTGTATTTATACCATAGTAATTGTATTGAGTGTGAGATGGAAGTGTGAGATGGTATATATTTTGTGTTGGCCACTCTTTGTATAACCCTGTTACTTTTTTGTTGGACAACTGTTTCTAATAAGTAACCGACCAGTTCAGTAAAAAGAAAGAAAGAAGAAATGCCCGCATGTGTTTAGCATTTTTCTTTATCCCAAACACAACAGCAATCTAGTAGTGCAGGGGTCTCAAACTCAATTTACCTGGGGGCCGCAGGAGGCAAAGTCTGGGTGAGGCTGGGCCGCATAAGGGATTTCACAAAAAAAAGTCCTCAAATGTCATTATTAACAGTTTTAATTATTTCTTCTGAACATGAAGTGTCCTAAACATTAATAGAACATTGAGTGAAGATTATGAACAGTTCTTCTGAACATGGCATCTTTTGCCTACTTCTTGCTGCCAGAGACTTGACAGCGCTTTTTCTCACAAATCTGAACCACATTTGGCTTTAGAGCGGAAGCAGTTGAGACCCTCAGTATGGCTTGAAGATGATCATCATTAAGTCTAGACCTGTCTAAACTCACTCAAAACTTCCATTCCCTCACCTAAAAAAAAGGCGTATATATGTATAAATAAAACACCCCCACCCCACAGTCACATCAGTCTGTACCAGTCTGTATCTACCTATAATATATATAAGATGCAGGCTGTAGCTAGGTAGGTGGCAGGCTGCAGATAGGTAGCTAAGTGGCAGGCAGGGGCGGGAACAGCTTACCTTGGTTCTGGTCGGCGCGAGTTCCCTCCTAACACTTCCCGCCCATCACAGCGTCTAACAAAGGGGCGGGGTGCGTGGTGACGTCACCGGCACCCCCGCCCCTTTGTGTACGGATAGAATCAGCGGAGCGGGGAGCGCTCTCTCTCCCCGCTCCGCTGATTCTGTCAGTGTACAGCGGTCGGCGCGGGCCACAAAATATTGCACTGAGGGCCGCAAATGGCCCGCGGGCCGCGAGTTTGAGACCCCTGTAGTAGTGTTTATGCTGCTTAGGCTTTTTCGGAGTTAACTATTGTAATCTCCCGATTGCAACAGAGAAGTACTGGGAAATCTCTAGACTGATGGCATTTCATGCCGTTCAGCCTTATAATTTTAAAATGTCAGCAAAATCACCTGTTTTGCCATAATTTTAGACATTACGCTAGAGAATCATTCAAATCATTATGTGGCTAGAGCACCTTTTGAGGTGAGAGGACTGAGGTTTACCTGCATAGCACTTAGCTAGCTTCGCCATCTGAATAAACAAAGACCATTGGTCACTCACTTACCAAATCTGTAGAGACAGGACAATGAACACCAACTAGAGCCGCGTCTTTATTAAAAGGAGACGAGCAGCAAATCCTGATCTCATCATTTCCAGATGAGAAAAGCTCTCGGGTAAACAGTGTACCTTGCGCATAGTTTCTCGACTATTGTGCGTCGCGAACACTGTAATCCACACGTGAGTCCAGCTGCGCTCCCATAGAGAGAAAATGAAAACAAAATCTTCACTGCAGCAAATTATAAAAGCAACACTGCACGCTTGTTTTGGCAACACAACGTGTCGTCTCTCTGCCGTCTGAACACAGTCTTGGAAGCTAGCATGCATATTAATGAAGTTGCACAATAGAGCGCGCTAATTGAATTGAACCAAGTCTTACTCATGCATTAATGCAGCATACTCCGAGACGTAATAAGGTACTCTCAGGTACGGACATCCAGTCTATATGCTGGAATACACGCTAAAGCCATGACGCAGCCTCAAAAATTCATTTCAAACCGGAAGTACGAATTTGCTCGAAATAACGCAAAATCAACCAATTTTCACTTTTTAGTGAGATATATGTGTCCTAATAGTGTTTTTAGCAGTGTGGGACACATATACGACTGTCAACAGCTCAAAAAATGTGTTTTGGTGTTTCGTGACCCTTTAATGTTGATTAAACCTTTGTGTTTTTGCCTTTAGTTGGAGACTATATTTGAGGAGGGGAAGGTCAGTCCCTCGCCACACACTGACGTTCAGCTGCAGTGCATGGAAGACTGGAGGAGCAGAGAGTTTGAACCCTGTCAGGACGCCTCGTCCCTCCCTCCCCCAAACCCAGCACCAGCCCAGGAGGAGGGCCTGCGCTCATCCCTGACCCTCCGGACCACCGATCCCTCCTCAACCCCAGTGCGTCACAGCATCAGCATCTCGCATGGCGTCTCTCCGCTCCTGCTGTCCCACTGCGTGTCGCTGGGCATGACCTCTGTGGCAGTGGATGTGCACTTTTACCCATCAGCCCCTTTGGCAGCCACTAACCCCGCATTCGGAGCACCAGTTCAGCAGCTGAACACCAGGCTAGAGCATGAACTAACTGCGCCCTCTGCTGGCTCGGTAAATAACAAGATTGTGTAATAAGAGTCAGGTGAAAGCTTTTTATTTGTAGCATTTAACAATGACCAGTAGTGTTTCCCAACCCTTTTCCTGAAGGCACACCAACAGTTTCAACCTCCTCCTAATCAAACACACCTGAATCAACTCATCGGAACATTAGAAGAGACTCCAAAACCTGAAGTTAATGGGTCAGATAAGGGAGACATCTAAAATATGTGCTGTTGGTGTGCCTTCAGGCACAGGGTTGGGAAACACTGGACCAGAACCATTTAGACGGACTATAAATATTTTCTTTTTAAAATTATGGTGAAAAATGGCAGCTATTGTTACCAGAAATTCACTGATAAAAATATAGCAACTATATTATATCATATTGTTTATTATACACTATGAATAAACAACTATTGAAATGAACATTAATTACAACATAGGCTCATTCTGAAAACGTAGCCCTATATAAGTTTCTGGAAATTATGTTGCCAGAAGTACGTATGGCTGCATTTTATCTTTAAAACGAACGTTACTGAGTGGTATGACACCATTCCTTTTCGCGCTTACCTACATATTTATGGCTTTCCCACTGTTACCAGTTTGTCCAGTAGCTCCCCGTGTATGTTGGCAGACTTGAGACACAGAGAGGAGTTGACCATGATGACAAGGTTCCATTCCAGAAATCGGGTAAGACAAAAACAAAAGCCAAAAAAGTTAAATAAAAAAGTAAAAACCAGGATGAGAATGTGGTAAGAAGTGAAAATGTAGTAAAAATCAGGTAAAGGCTTTTCTTTGTTTAGATTGCTTTTTAAAACTATCGGTTGGGTTTAGGGAAGTGGGTGATCGGGTCAATCGGCGCTTTTGAAAAAACTATTGGTTGGGTTTAGGGAGGAGGGTGGGTCAGTCATCACTCAATCAGTCAGTCAGTCGACAGCAGCCTCTGGTGGATTTATACAAGAACAGCCGGCTCAAATGGCACTTGCGACTAAATTTGAGACCTCAAAAAGCGTACACAGCAGCCTCTGGTGGATTTACAAAAACAAAAACTGCAAAAAAAATGTAGCTCCTGGGACATATTTGGCACTCTTCAGAAATGTGTATAGCAGTACTTTTTGTAGAATGAGCCTGGGTTGAAAAACTATGATGTGTCATATACAATATATATATAAAAAAATTATATATATCTATATAAATATACAGGCAAGTCTTTGTATTACAATGGTTGATTTTGTAGACAATTGAAAAAAATATTGATTAAGGATGCTAATATTTTTAAAACCTTAACAAAAACAGTTTTTTCTAGCCAAAATAAAACAAATAAGACTTTCTCCAGAAGAAAAAAAATTATATGAACTACTGTGAAAACTTCCTTGTTCTGTAAATTATAATTTGGAAAAAATATTTGAAAGAGAAAAATATTCACAGGAGGGCTAATAATTCTGGCATCAACCTACATGTTGGGTTTCACTAATTATTAATAAATTAAGCAATGTTTAGAGCTAATAACAAATTTATTAGATAATATGATATGACAATAATATGTAATAGTAATATGACAGTGACATACATTCATGATACTATAACAGAACATAAACTGATAAATAAATGAATAAATAAAACGGTTAGTTGATACCATTTAGAGCAGGGGTCACCAATCTCGGTCATGGAGGGCCGGTGTCCCTGCAGAGTTTAGCTCCAACTTGCCTTAAACCACCTGTCTGGGTGTTTCAAGTATACCTAGTAAGATTAGCTTCAGGTGTGTTTGATTAGAGATGGAGCTAAAATCAGCAGGACACCGGCCCTCAGGAACAAGTTTGGTGACCCCTGATTTAGAGCATAGATCTCAATCTCGAATCTGCTCCGACCCTAACAAAACACACCTAATCCAACTGTTCAAGACTACTAGGCTGCATCCGAAATTGAATACTTCCATACTATATAGTAGGCTAAAAACAGTATGTGAGCCAAGTAGTGTCTAAATCTACAGAATTCGAAAAACAGTATGTTAGAAGTACCTTGATGACCTACAACTTCCGATGAGATTCTGAAGTGTGCATGGGATGGACGCTACACTATCCCATGATGCACCGTTATGTATGGGAGTGAATCGATATAACTGATGCGGGTAGATCACATGAACATGACAAAATGGTGGATGTAGTACCTCCAAGTTCCATTCATACTACTCACATCCGTACTGTATAGAGCGTACTTTTCTAACATCAGAGTTGTACGTTTAAATTCAAATGCAGCACCTACTGTGTAGTAGACAATTTCGGATGCAGCCCTGGAGACTGTTAAGAGTTGGTTGAAGTTAAACTATGCATAGCTGCGGCCTTCCAGGAATTGGCTTTGAGACCATTCATTTAGAGTTTAGACTCTTTACTAAGCAAAACAGATTTTCATACTTAGTCTTTTAGCAAAGAATTGCTAATAAAAATGTATTGCCAATAACAAACAAACAAAGAAATAAAATAAAAATGTAAAGTGTATTTTTTAGTCAAACTAACATTGTTTTGTTTCATACAGCTATTGTTTCAGAGTATATTAAATTGTTTATTGTAAATCAGGGGTCACTAATCTCGGTCATGGAGGGCCGGTGTCCCTGCAGGGTTTAGCTCCAACTTGCCCTGGGTGTTTGGAGTATACCTAGTAAGAGCTTGATTAGCTTGTTCAGGTGTGTTTGATTAGGGTTGGAGCTAAAATCTGCAGGACACCGGCCTTCCAGGAACAAGTTTGGTGACCCCTGTTGTAAATATTTAATAATAATGTACAGATATATTTAAAAATTTAGTTTAGATATTATATAAAAAGATATTTATTTTTAATCATAGATGGAAAATAAATGTAATCATAGATCAATTTTATTTATATCACCTACAGTATATAGTAACAATTTTTCCCATTTTCTTTTATCAAGACATTTTATTCAAGCTGATACTGAAACGATACTGATGACTGTTTGACATGTATACAGTAGTCAACATTTGAAGTAAATCAAAAATGTTTAAAAAATTGTCCTAAAGCCAAGAATGGGAGTTGATTTGGGACAACTTTGGGTTTGGTCAAAGGTTAAATGATCCATTTCAAATGGTGACTACTATACACAACACTGAGCCAAAACATTAAGAACAATGACAAGCTACTGAGAGATGGACTCTACAATACCACTGAAGGAGTCCTGTGAAATCTGCCACCAAGACATTCGTAGCAAGTCCTGTAGGCTGAGAGGACCTTGGAATGAACTTGACCATCCAGCATATCCGAAAGATCATTGGATTGACCATAGAGCTTCTTAGTATTAGAATCTGGGAATTTGGAGGCGAGGACAACACCTTGAACTGTTCATCATGTTCTTTAGTCATTCCTGAACAATGCAGTGTGTATTTTCCTGCTGTCAGAGAAACATCCACCCGAGAAGTGTTATGAAGACAAAAATATACAACTTTTCGTGCCAGGTGACCTTCTAAAAACATCTATCTATTAAGATATATATATATATATATATATATATATATATATATATATATATATATATATATATATATATATATATATATATATACATATATATATACATATATATATATATATATATATATATATATATATATATATATATATATATATATATATATATATATATATACATATATATATATACATATATACATATATATATATATATATATACATATATATATATATATATATATATATATATATATACATATATATATATACATATATATACATATATATATATACATATATATATATATACACATATATATACATATATATATATATATATATATATATATATATATATATATATATATTTATATATATATATATATATATATATATACATACACGTACACACACACACACACACACACACACACACACACACACACACACACACACACACACACACACACACACACACATATATATACATATATATATATACACAGAAACAGTCATGTGATTTTGTTTTAAGAGATAGTGTGATAGCAAAAATGAGCTCGGTTAATCAACAAACAATTGTTGTTTTAGTTATTAAATCCAGTCATCAGAGTGGGATGGAAACAATGGTTGGATGGAAATGATGCCTTATTCGCAAAGGTTTTATACGATATTCCAGTTTTTGCGCTTACAGTACGTCTAAATCGAAGTCTAATTTGCATATTTGGATGGAAACGCAACTATCGATAAACTGATTGTTTGCGTAACATTTAATATATCTGACCTGGAAATCTACTAGATGGTCAATAGTATTTACTTCCCCTGTTATGATTGGTCATAATGTTTTGGCTTATTCATGTACTCCGCATTTAGCTTTTTTGTATATAGTTTAGAATGGAAGTATGCATATTCAGATTCATGGTATAATTGTAGGGAAAATCGATGATTCATCAGGTTTATATACACTGTCTTTCTTATAACGCCAAGGAATTTTTAATACTGCAAGAATGTCAGAGTAATTAAATGTATATATGTTTTTTTTTCTGAAAATTAGATACTATTTAGCATTTGTTTCCAAATCTTTTATGGATTCTTACAAAAATGTCTTCTGTAAGTCGTGCTATTATGTGAAGTATTGTTGGGAAAGGCCTCCACAGTAATGGAGAGTAAATGGAGCTTAAAGTTGGTCTATTTTGTGCAACAACTCGACTGTTACTTCTGCTCGTGCCAAAGGTTTGAACCACCTTAACATTAGTTATTTCTCTGACCTGTATTGTTGAACATAATCTCGAGAGATCGGGAGTGTTGGGTTCTTCATGGGTTGATTTTACATTGAAGTGAAAGTTATAAATCAATAAAACAAAGTAATAATAATTACGTATTAAAAGTCTCGTCTTGACTTTCTCAAACTCACACTAGACATGCTAATGCCTGCTAATTGGAAGCTGAGAGACATACTGTACTATTCACCATTTAGATAATTATATTCAGAACTAATAGTAGTTTGATATACACTAGCCATGCTAATGCCTGCTAATGGAAAGCTGAGACACACTGTACTGTTACCATTTAGATTATTTTCTTCAGAACCGGTCATATACACTAGACACGCTAATGCTAATGCCAGCTAATTGGAAGCTAAAGGATACTATACTGTTACCATTTAGATAATTTCATTCAGAACCAATTATAGTTTGATATACACTGGACATGCTATGTTAACACTGCTAATCAAGCTGGTTTTAGCTGGTCATGTTCCAGCCTGAACAGCTAAGCTGGAATGGCCAAAACCCCTCTAAAACCAGGCTGAACACCCTGCTGAAAAATCCAGCTTAAACCAGCCTAGGCTGGTTGGCTGGTTTTAGCTGGTCAACCAGGCTGGTTTTAGAGGGGTTTTGGCCATTTCCAGGCTGGTTTCCAGCCATTTCCAGCCTGGTCTTAGCTGGTCAGGCTGGAAAATGCCCAGCTAAATCCAGCTAAAACCAGCTTGACCAGCCTGGTTTAAGCTGGACATAGCTGGTTTTGGCTGGGCTACCAGCCTGGCTAGGCTGGTCAAGCTGGTTTTAGCTGGTCATCTCCCAGCCTGACCAGCTAAGACCAGGCTGGAAATGGCTGGAAACCAGCCTGGGAATGGCCAAAACCCCTCTAAAACCAGCCTGGTCGACCAGCTAAAACCAGCCAACCAGCCTAGGCTGGTTTAAGCTGGATTTTTCAGCAGGGCAACCAGCTTAAACCAGCCAACCAGCCAAGGATGGTTAGATCATTTTATTCACAACCAATAATATTTTGATATACATTAGTCATGCTAATGCTAATGCCTGCTAATGTGAAGCTGAGACACATACTGTACTGCTACAGATCATTTTATTCAAAACCGATTTTAGTTTGATATACAGACATGCTAAAGCTAACGCCTGCTAATTGGAAGCTGAGACACATACTGTACTGTTACCAATTTGATCATTTTAATCAGAACCGATCAAAGTATGATATACACTAGACATGCTAATGCTAATGCCTGCTAATGGAAACCTAAGACACAAAATGTGTTACCAGTTAGATCAATCTATTCAGAACTGGTCATAATTTGATAGCCTACACTAGGCATGCTAATGCTAATGCCTGCTAATTGAAAGCTGAGCCACATGTCGTACTGTTAACATTTATATAATCTTATTCAGAGCCAATCATAGTTTTAAATACACTAAACATGCTAATGCTAAGGCCTGCTAATTGAAAGCTGAGCCACATGCCGTACTGTTACCATTTATATAATTTTATTCAGAGCCAATCATAGTTTTATATACACTAAACACGCTAATGCTAATGCCTGGTAATTGGAAGCTGAGACACATACTGTTTTTGGTGTGTTTACATTGATGAATATGGCCACTGTGTAAATGCACAGCACAGTTACGATCTCATTGCCACATTGGATCATTATGAGAACATAATATATGCCTTCAGTGATTTCCTCAAGATAAATACCAACAAATAACAAATACAGCAGTCGCCATTGTCTGATCTCACATGAAGCAAGAGATAGCGAGGACATATGATGTTGTGTGCAGGTGTTGTAGTGCTGTCCCAACTCTTAGGGGTAAATTTTGAAGCCCTTTTCCTTAACCCTCGGTTTTAAGGGCTAAGGGGAAGGGGTACAAAAACAGAATTGGGATTGGGTCTAAGTAACATGAGGTGCTCCTGTATGTGTCTGTAAATTTAAATGAAAACTTTGGTTCAATGCACTTATTATGTACATACTTGTACATACATTACACCTGTAATTAATTTACAGTGTGTAATTACATTTACATTGTTGACCCATCCCTTACACCTTAACCCACAATTAAACCTACTCATACCACCAAACCTGTCCCTAATCCTACCATCTTAATTTCTGCATTGCAATTTGAACACAATAAGTACATTGTACTAATTTTGATGTAAGCACACAGTATTTAATGTGACTTAAAATAAAGTGTAACCTCTTACAAAAATATACACTTCAATCACCTTGCTACAAACAACTTGTTTGCGCTTTTGAATTTCTTATTTATTTGTGTTCAGTGTTTTCAGCGGGATTCCAGACAGACGTTTTGCTAAAGTTCGCCGTGAGATGTCCTCTGTGGTTTATAATCTGATGGGGGAGTGTGGAAAGACACATACGGGCACCATTTCGTATTAAGGCACACCAGTTTCTTTAAAGTAGCAGAGTTTACTATATCGAAGCCTGTCTTGCCTCCAAATGTGCTGGGCTTCCAGTAGTCTGGGGAGCAGATAGGATTTCCCATGAGGCCTTTTAGGGAAAAAGGGGCCCCCATTTCCACCATGCTTTCACCAAATACCGCACCAGGTCGTGTTTTCTCTAGCAGAAGAGCTGGGTAGAACTCCATAGCATCAATATGTCCGTATAGTTCCTCCAGCTCTTTAGACATTTCCTGCTCTCCTGGAAAACAAGAATGTTCAGACTTTAACAATGATATTTTAACACCAAGAGGAATAAACCAGCCTTGATAAATCAGAGGCCAGAACATTATAGCAGCAGTATGGCATTTCCTAGTCTTATCTCCCCATTTCTCGCCCTAGGCTTAAGTAACATGTAATAGAAATGTAAATTGGGTGGTTTGTGTGGCAGCAGTAAGGTTCACTCCCCAGCCTAAGGGCTGCACACTTTGACCACAACTACAACAGCCTGTTAAAAATAAAAATTATTTTAACAAATTATTTTATCACTCAATTGTTGGAGGATACCCAAAATGCATGAGGCTGTAAAGCCATTATAACAAACATAAATCTTTGACTACAGTAGAAGAAAGATCATACAAGCCACTGGAGGTCAAACTAAATTCAGACAGTTGCCAGGAAGAGCCATTTTGTAGTGAAAATTGTTTTTTCAATTTTGTTGACTATTTTCTGTGTGTGTCTTTATGAAAACACCAGTGCTGTCAATAAATTTAAAAAATGTAACTAATTGATCACACTTTTTTTTTTTTTTGCAATTAATCGCGATTAATCACATTTAAAAGACTGAAATTTGTCATTTTGGCTATTGAAATGTAAAATTAATGTAAACTTAAGACAAAGAAACTATTTAAATTCAATTGTTTATCAGAATTTTTGTTTAACCTGTAAGACAGATTTCTTCATGTAAACAACAAACCTGCAATAAACCATCAAGAACCTCAAACTGTTGGACATAAAGCCATATTTATTACAGAAATAAAAGCACAGGCATGTAAGTGCCGTTTAAATTCCAAAACAACCAATGCCAATAACAAACAAAAATGATTTCAATGTTGTATTATAAGCAGACTGCAAAAAAATTCCAAAATAGAGGCATTGCAAGTATGGAAATTGGAAAATTATAATAATTAAGTATTGAATGCTAATAATTGTACTCATTGAAAAGTTGTATTGCTGAGAGTTGAGAACATTAATTATAAAGTAGATTTTTTTTCCTTTACATTCAGCCAGTTGTTGAGACAGACCAGTCTGTTGACATTAGCCCCTTTCACACAGTGATACCGGTAAATATCCGGAAAATTTCCGGAACGACTTTACCGGTATATTCAAAAAAGCGCTGTTCACACAGGCGAGGACGTTACGGAAATTTTCCGGAAAAGAGCTTTCACACATCCATTCCAAAATACCGGTAAATTCTGACGTCATTCACCACAAATGAGCTTTAAACGGCTGCGCTTGTATTTGTAAACATTTGACTAAATTAAACTAAACTCTGTGGATGATCAATATTGTGAACAACTTTCGCAGGATCACTTTCTCATGTCGAGATGTTCATAATATGTGCGTGTGCAGGCGCTCATAGGCTGTTTCACAGGCACACGCAAAGCTTGAAGGTAAACAAACAACGGCTTATCATAAGCATCACATCGATGATTATTTACACAGTTGGCATTAAGAAGAACATATAAACGTGATCTGACTAACTTCTAGCAGCTAAATGTGTCTGGAAAAATATTCAAAGGTTTTTATTCTCACAAACCGCGCGGACGTAAATGCGTCTGACTGTTGTGATTGGCTAAAGCAGACGTCTCACGTCAGCACGTTCTAGACGTGCACGCGCTTATTACGGCAATCTTCCTTCTGCATTCACACAGCGCAGCATTCCGGCAAATTGCCGGTAATGTTACAACTTCTCTTTCTGGAAAATAGCCAGAACGAATTTACCGGTATTTTCAAAAAGGACCTGTTCACACATACAACCTTTCCGGAAAATTGCCAGCAATTTTCCGGAAAGGTCTGTATGTGTGAAAGGGGCTATTATCGGGGGACAATGTGGCTCTTTTCTTTTGAATGATGTGACCTGAGAGTGAGAACAGTCTCTCACAAGCAGAATCACGGAATCAGGATTTTAATTTCTGTGCCTAATTTTGGTGCCCACTAGTGCTGCGACAAGGAAGAAAATCAAGCATAAAGGGGTACATCAAAGGCACCCACAGGTACGCGTTTTTACACCAAAGGCTATAGACTTCTTACAGGGACTTTGGTCCCACCATCTCTAAACATTTCATTCTAAACAACTTTGAGGGATACAGACACTGTCGACGATGTGAGGCATATGTTCTTGTTGCTAGGAAACGCGCACACACACACACACACAACGCGCGCAGTACAGCACACCCGGTGAGCGACTCCCTTCAGATTTATAAACACGCATGATCGCGTTCACCAATTTTGCATAAACTAAGTGTTCTAAAGTATGGCTGTATTTTACAAGCAAGGATTCTGACATAGCAACGTGAAGCAGACGCTTTACAAAAGTTGCGTGCAAGTGAGAAAAAATGTCAAACTTTACTTAACATAAAGGCAGAGGAATGCACTGTCTTTGACAACTTGTGACATCATCTGGCACTTTCACTGAGCACCTTTAAATGGACACCAATATTCAGATTTTAATATGGTTAAGATAATACTCTGATTAAGAGTCTACCATGTAAACAGCGATTTCTGATTACCTTAATGGACCACCCAAGTCACGAAATGCAGAGGTTTTTCTTTTCGTTCACCATGCGGTATCAAATTCCGATAAAACAACACTCTTCCAGCAGTCCTTACTTTATATTCTAATCCAATAATTGTCAAAGGGCGTGACCAATATGTTGCTGAATGAAAGTGAAACCGCTGAACTGCAGTTAAACTTGAAAGATTAAACATGAAACATCCAAAATTACATTAAACTTTGGAGGAAACGCTGGAGAGGCTGATGATGCGACATGTTTTGTACTGAAACTTTCCTTCTAAAAGTGCTTCCTTGGTCTTAGCCATATTTCTTTGCACGTTAAACACATGCGGCCACAACAGGAAATAAAAACACTGCAACTGCGTTAATTGCGCTACTTTTTTTAACGCATAAATATTTCAAATGAATCGCATGCGTTAACGTGCTAATTTTGACAACACTAGAAAAGACCCAAAAATAATTGGGGATTGTCAGTAAAACTTTGCTAAAACAGCTTGTAAAACTTGTGGCTTGTGACTAAAAGTTATGCACAGAAATAATTTTCACTTTAAAAATCCAATTTCTCTCATTACACCAGGCCCGGATTGGCCAATCGGGGGGACCGGGAGAGTTCCCGGTGGGCCGGTCCGTTTTTTGGCCGCAAGGGCCGGTGTTTCTAGCTGCTTGCACTTTCACCAGTTGCACTTTTTTTTTCATTTATTTATTTATTTGACCATAGCCTCACTCTTCTTATTTATTGTCTCGCAGCCCCATGAGCAAAATGCAGCCAGCAGGGTAATGATGATGTAACTATCATTCCGGCCTCACAAGCATAGCAGCGACATTGTGGTCCAATGGTCACCACGTTGCGTTATGACGTCGTCGATCCGTGTTCGATCCTTAACTGAGTAAAAAAATTGTTTTTTCATTTTTATTGTTAAGGCATATAAAACTGTAAGGTTGTTGAACATTTGAAGTTCTAAAGCAGCTGTTTTCTTTAAAAAGACGTGACAGTGTAATTAGAAACTAAATTGGAAATGACGTTATTTTTAATATAGTCAGTCGTGAACTGAGGTGGACCGGTCTAATGCTTGAAACTCCAGGGCTGAAAAGGAGTCCCACTCCGGCCCTGCATTACACTCTTAAAAAACAATGAATTAATTACATTCTGAACACATTACGAATATAATGATAGGCATTAGTGATGCGGAGATGGCGGTTATATCCGCGCGTGCTGCAAATAATCCACAGGTCTGGCGGGTCGGGTAATAAAAAATTCATTATGATTAATTGCGAGTGAATGAGTTTAATTATTAATGATTTTTGCTTTGTATTTTTGAAACACATTCTGTAAAATATAAACATGCTTTTAATACATTTTTCATCAGGCAAAAAGGCCCTAATTTTCAGGCTAATTAAAATAAATATATATGCGCATGGTGGAGGAAGTCCATTTGTTAAAGCAGAAATGGAGGCGAAACCGATTCAAGAGAAACTTAAAAAAAGGAAGAATTAAAAGCAACACAAAAGTGCCGTGTGGGAGCGTTTTAGTGAAGTGGTTAACGAGGATGAATCAAGCGCTGGGTATGTAATATGCAATGGCTGTGAAGCGATGTATGTATAAGAAAGCCACAAGACTGTTACCTTAAATATAAAACATCACGTGTGTGCTAAATCAAAAGGCCAGTCAGGTCTAACAAGCACTTTAAGTTCTTACATTCAACGGGACAGCAAAAAAATACAACTGGAAGTTAAGTCTGGTCTCATGGATGAATGTGTGGACCTGTACTGCCTTGATATACAAGGGATAGATGCTCAGATTAGCTCATTCACTGAATCTGCTGTTAATAACGAACTATCCACGCTGACTTATCGTCATGCCTAAAACAAAGAATTAGAATTATTAAAGTTATGATCGGGTGTGGATATATTTCAGATAAAATGATATGTGCAAGCGGGTGGATGATTAGTATGAAGCTGCAGATTCGGGTGACATTTCAGCTGATCCGTGCATCTCTAATAAGCATAGTGTGATTTTTAGATAAAAGAGGCTCTTTAAAGGCAGTAATGATGAAATATATGTTCACCATTCTTCTCCTGTACTGTAAATAGTACAAAAATTTGAAGTTCAATTATACCTGTCAATTCTGCGAAGGATGTGTAGGGTTTCAGATTGAATCTCTTGCGATATTCATTGAACGGCTGAAGTCGAAGCTCCCTCGATTCAACGATGACCCTCTCAGCAACTCCGGACACCACTGGGTGAATGTTATGACCCCCTCCGATCTGTGTCATTAAAAAGACAAGAGATTTTTATTCATAATTACACTCGGAAAGTACGTTTTTAATAATTTTCAATACAGTAATGAATGCTAGGTCAATTAGCGTTGATTTATAAATGTACTTTACGGTTATACAACAACCAGGATGACTTAATGTACAGAAATAATCCAGATATTAACATAAGAGTTTGTTTATTGTGTTCATGTTTGATCCATTTATTAATTTCTATCATCTTTATCCTCTGCACTGCAGCAGCGATAGCTAACGTATTTCAAAATATGAAGAGTTTGTGCGAGAGCGCCCTCTAGTGTCCAGTATGAATGAATTGAAAATAACACCAATGTGTGATTCACAATAATAATTCAGAAGGCTTCAAACCACTATCCTGCAAAGTTTGATTGTAACCTGCTAGTGTATTTTATGTAATCCAAAAAAACTTGATCAGCTGCTTATTATGTGATTTTATACAACAGTTCGCTCTGGTTCTCGAATCTGATTGGCTGATAGCCATGTGATATTCTGCAATAACAGCACTCGTACAGCCTTTTCACCCTTCTGTATTACTCCGCCCACATAGAGAGACAGCAGATCAATAAACTCACTACAGTTTGACAAATATTGCAGCTGTTGGACAACATAATGTAGTTTTGAGGCTTTTTTTTAGTCGAGAATGTAGTTGTGTAGCTTGCAACTATGCAGTTTATTTATAAGGATGGTGTCCATTTTTAAATATTTATAATATTGTAGATTCAACGTGTCGGCGGCCTTCAGCATGCAGAGCAAAGAAATTAATGGTTGACCGCCACAAGATGGCGAAAGACCACATAATAAGTCCTTAGGGGAGAAAAACTCAGCGTTTCCTTTTTGTATTTCAAACTAAAGCTGAACAAATCATTATACAACAGGTGAGTAATATTCTAAGTCGATCTCTCTTTTTTGTATTTTGTAGTGCTGTACAGGGTGTCTGCGGTGTCTTAAAAAGTATTAAGAGTTGATAAATCAATTTAGAGAAATTTAAGGCTATTAAAAAGTTTTAAATTCTATTTTACAAGGTATTAAATTTGTATTTAATTTAGTTTTGATTATACAATGTAAGATTGTATGCTAAAGTTTGCCTGAATTTATTCTCATTGTTTACTGCAGTAAGCACGGACACACAGTGTTTTTTCTGCCATTCTATTGGCGCCACCTGCTGGATAACCATTTTTATTTACTACATGAATAATATTAAATTTAGTATTAGTTTGTTACACTCAGCATGCAGTTGACATGCAGTACACTGTAAGTTAAAATGTCGCCAATGTTACAGGTTAATACCTAAAGTGAGGATGAGGTATTAAAATGAATGGAAAGAGTCTTAAAAAGGTCTTAAAAGGTTTTAAATTACACTCTCTGATTTCTGTATATACCCTGTTATACTGTAGTAATCTGTTAGTTTTGCTTTGCTTTGTCTTTTTTGGGGTTAATTATAGTGATATCATGATTGCAACAGAGAAATCTCTGTAGACTGATGGCATTTCATGCTGTTCAGCCTCATAATCTCAAACATAGTCAGCAACATCACCTGTTTATTCATCACTTTATCACTAGAGAATCATTCAAATACTAGCTCTAAAGTGACGTTGGTGAAGTAGCATTGGTTTCTGCTCTCCTGACGGTCAGCTGCATATGTAAATGAATGGTGGAAGAAAGTAGTTCCTTGTACAAAGGGGTTTTTGAGACTCAATGTGTTTGATTTTCATTATTATTTACATGAATATGCCGTCAAACTGTTGTATAAATGCAATATCACATTCGTTGCAGTGCGATATGGCTGTATATTGGCACTGGTGGGCTACTAAGGGACTCGGTCTGTGGCCTGGAGCCAACGCACACCTTCCACCAGTGTCAGTATCCAGCCATATCACACTACTACTCGTGTGATATTGCTAAAATATTTGAGTTCTGTTGGATAGAAATAAACACAATAAAATGGAAGACAATATTGTGATACATTGTTAAGTCCATTTACTGTTGCTCTCTGTTTCTTTGAAGTGATTTTAACTTATTTTTTCTTGACAATAGCATAGGCGAAATTAATAAATGTAAATGTAAAAGAGTAAATGTAAAATAATGTTTTTTTGGGGGGTGAAAAAGCTTAAGAACTCAGACAGACAAGTGTGGTAAACTCATAGGAAATGGAGTGACAAAAACAGACCCAGAGCTAAAATCCTGCTAACAGCTCAAGGGTCATTGCACCTCATCATGAAACAGTGCTTGTCTTTTGGAGCAGACGCTAAAGTCATTAAACTCTCCCCAAAAGCCCTCATGAGATATGTAACTGCAGTCCCACACACATTTCGGGACATACTATCCAGGCTCGAGCAAAACATATAGAGTGCATCCCAATCAAGAGAGAATGAGCATGTCCCTACTATACATTATCAAAACTGGAATTTAAAAACATCAGCAGAACTAATAATTTTACTACATTTTTAAAAATACAACAATTAAAATGGCTGACGCCCTGATGATCAGTAACTACTCAATAAGGGTTCATATATTTAATGATGGATCAGTCTTCTTTTTCTTGTTTAAAGGTCCCATTAAGTGCTTTGAAACATGCATTTTTATACGATGTTTGGCGTAATCTCAACCAAAACCCGAAGAGAGGGTGGGGCATAGTGTAGCTCCTCCCTTTAAAAAACAGCCAATAGCGTTTTGTTTTATCAAAGTTCTATAAGTGACAATGGTTGAGCTCAAAAGCATCAAATGAACAGCAATTGAGAAGCGTCTTGAAAGGGACGGGGCATGTCAGATACTAGACAGCATTTGATTGTATATAATGAAGAATATAAATTTTATATCTTCTAAACATGAATTTAGTCACTGTTTTAAAGCGCACCAGCTTATAGATATCCTAAAAACGAACAATACTTATAATAACATCTAAAAAACTTTATTTTAATTTCATGGGACCTTTAACGGCGACTAGCTAGCATTATCGCCACCTACTGGACAGGATGCTAAGAATGTCGACATGATTTCTATTCATTAAATTTATTAATACATTTGTGTATATTTAATAAATTTAGACAATATTAAAAATACACAGTATACTACAAATACCGTTTTTATTGCTGTTAATTTTGAATAGTTTGTTTGTTCAACCTATTATGTTTTATTAACGTCTACACCTACCCCAACCCTAAAGCTTCCCCTTAGAGCTGGGACACACTAAGCCGATGGTAGACCATTGGGCTTTATTGGTCAGGCTAGTTGGTTTAGTGTGTTGTTGTGACATGTTGGCTCAGGTCAGGTTAATGTAAGTGCTTGTTGGCCCAATTCAGCATGTAAAATCGCCATTAACCATCTGCTGTATGTGAGCTGTCACTTGGGTGGTACCTTTTCAAAAGGATCCATATTGGTACCTCAAACATATATATTAGTATCTAACAGTTTAAAGAGGAACACTTTTGTACTATTTAGGTACCAATATGTACCCTTAAGGTATTAATCTGGACCTTTAAGGTACAAATTTGTACCTTTTGAAAAGGTATCACACCGGTGACAGCTTGCATACCTTTTTTCTGAGATTGTACATTAACCTGTAGTAGCTTATTCATGTCTACACCTACCAAAACCTTAATCCTACCCCTTACAGTAACCTGTGTTTAATTGATATGTACACCTACGACAACCCTTAACCTACCCCTTACAGTAATCTTTGTTTGATTGACGTCTAGACCTACGACAACCCTTAACCTACCCCTTACAGTAATCTTTGTTTGATTGACGTCTAGACCTACGACAACCCTTAACCTACCCCTTACAGTAACCTATGTTTTATTGACGTCTACATCTACGACAACCCTTAACCTACCCCTTACAGTAATCTTTGTTTGTTTGACGTCTAGACCTACGACAACCCTTAACCTACCCCTTACAGTAACCTATGTTTTATTGATGCATACACCTACGACAACCCTTAACCTACCCCTTACAGTAATCTGGGTTTGATTGACATCTAGACCTACGATAACCCTTAACCTACCCCTTACAGTAACCTATGTTTTATTGACGTCTACATCTACGACAACCCTTAACCTACCCCTTACAGTAACCTATGTTTTATTGACGTCTACATCTACGACAACCCTTAACCTACCCCTTACATTAATCTGTGTTTTGTTGAAGTCTAAACCTACGACAACCCTTAACCTACCCCTGACACTACATTCTCAGAAGCCACGGCTGTAACTCTTCTAGCCGTAATCAAAATACTCGCACTGAAAGACCCTCTTACTTGGAAGCCTGGATTGTTTGTCCTGAAACGTGTGTGGGTCTGTGAGTCTACAGCTGGATATTATTGCTTCATAGTGTTGTTACCTGTCCTGCGGGTTGTATTGAGAAGGCCTCCACCAGCTTCTCCAAGCCATAATGTGTGAGGATCGATGTGTTGAATATGAACTTTGAGTACTGAATGTGGTCTCCGTCGATGTAGAAGCTGTCAGGCATGAGCGGGTGCCAGTGGTAAAGTTGATTGAACTCCACTGCAATGCGGTTCTGGTACTGGAACTGTGAGTTGAAGAGCAGCGTGGGGTCAAAGTGCAGCTTCAGCCGGTAGCCGCTCAGATGCTGCACATACTCTTCGATTACGATACGAATGGTCTCACCTTGAGTCAAGTCAACAGTTCACAGTTAAAATGGGGATAAAGTTTTTTAAAATCCTGCAGGTACAAGATATTCAGTGTTTAAAGTAAAGTGGAAAGACTTTCTAATCTGAGACAATCTGCACCTATAATGATGAGCCTGGCGGTCTGGAAGAGCTGCTCATCACCCCAGGTTGGATGTTCTTGTTTCAGGATTTCACACACACGGTTGTGCTCACGAAGCCACAAGGTAGCGTACATGCCGAGCCCTGGCAGCAGCCCGAACACCTCCTGCCCGATTGCCAACTGCTGCTCTGGAGGGACTGATGGAGGGTAACTCATTTTGACCTGTGCATGCCGCACCGTCGGGGGGTAAATATCACCGTTGAGCACCTACAGAAAACCACAGAGAACAACACAAAACTGAGAGAATGTTTCAATACTTATTTTCACTATGAGGGGTCATTAAATAAATATAGTTGAGCTTGCAATTCATCGAGAATTCATCAGTATTTCCAGTAACATTTGTTTTTCTGGGAAAAGTCTTACCTCTTTTAGTTTGAGTGGAATAAAAGCTTTTAAACAATGAGTGTCACGATTACCAGCGATCTAGTATTTGCAAGTCGCTGGAGAACTATAGGAATGGCTGACATGAAACTGACATTTCCATACAGTGTCGAGATCCTGAAGCGCAAGTGTTTTGAGACACTGCACCAAACCATGATCTGAAACACCCGGGTCACAAGACTAAGGTGACTCAAAACACCCAGGTCACGTGACTAAAGTATTTCAAAACATCAAGTAACGTTACTAAATGCATTTAAAACAACAGGTCACGTGACTAAAGTGATTCAAAGCAACGGTCATTTCAAAAGCATTTCGAGACCTTGCAAATCTGCGTTTGACAGGCAGGGTTGGAAATTCAGTGGATATCATGGACCATGCATGTGCACAGAGTAACTGTGCTGCAAAAGTCTTAAGTTTCAATCCCAACATGTACAAACACTCATCCTGAAATCAAACCCATTCTCTCTGCATGCTAGTCAGGAACTCTCACCACTTCACTAAATCAACCACAACTTGGGGTTTAATACCTCAATTTGCTTAACTTTTTGTACGCTGAAGCTGTTCCACAGCAATACCACGAGGTGTCACTTTAGAGACAAGTTTCGAGATGTTTTGAAGCTTCAACACATTTGCTTCGAGTTTCAACACATTTGTTTTAGTGTTTCATGAAGCCTCGCTTTGCCCACCATTAGAGAACTACACATCTACCAGCCTCTATATGAAATACAACTCCCAGAGGTTTTTGCACCAGTTCCTGAAATTAATTTTTAAAAGCTCTGTTCTTGTAACGTGTTTTTTTTTTAACATTGGTCTGACATCCGAATGAACACTTTGTAAATAAATATGTCTTCTTTTAGTCATAAAAAAATAAACATTGTTAAAATTCTTTAAGCCATAATTTCAGAGTCAGGATTTAAACTTGGGCCATTTGCAGCAGAGTTATTCTGAGCTCATGCACAGTCCACGAGGCTACATGAGACACAGTTTTATTTTCGATCCTATCAGTCAAACGTAGATTTGCCAGATCTCAAATCACTTCTGAAATGGCCGATGCTTTAAGTCACTTTAGTCTTATGACCTGGGTGTTTCGAATCACTTTGATCACATGACCTGGGATTTTTAAATCACTTTAGTCACATGGCCTGGTGTTTCGAATAACCTTAGTAACATGACCTGGGTGTTTCTAAACACTTTAGTTACATGACCTGAGTGTTTCGAATCATCTTGGTAACATGACCTGGGTGTTTCGAATCACTTTACTCAAGTGACCTAAGTGTTTCGAATTATCTTAGTCACATGACCTGGGTGTTTCGAAATTACTTTAGTCACGTGACCTGGTGTTTTGAATTACTTTAGTCAAGTAACCTGGGTGTTTCGAATCACCTTACTCACATGAACTGGGTATTTCGAATCACCTTAGTCGCATGACCTGGGTGTTTTAAATCACCTTAGTCACATTACCTGGGTGTTTTGAAACACTTTAGTCACGTGACCTGATGTTTTGAAACACTTTAGTCATGTGACCTGGGTGTTTCGAATCCCCTTAGTCACATTACCTGGGTGTTTTAAAACACTTTAGTCACATGATCTGATGTTTCGAAACACTTCAGTCACATGACCTGGGTGTTTTGAATTACCTTAGTCACATTACCTGGGTGTTTTGAAACACTTTAGTCATGTGACCTGGTTGTTCAACACTTTAGTCACGTGACCTGATGTTTTGCAACACTCTAGTCACGTGACCTGAGTGTTTTGAATCATCTTAGTCACATGACCTGGTGTTTCCAATCACTTTAGTCACGTGACCTGGGTGTTTCGAAACACTTTGGTCACTTGACCTGATGTTTCGAAACACTTTAGTCATGTGACCTGGGTGTTTTGAATCACCTTAGTCACATGACCTGTGTGTTTTAAAATACTTTAGTCACATGACCTGGTGTTTCGAATCACTTTTGTCACATGACCTGATGTTTCGAATAATTTTAGTCACATGACCTGGTGTTTAGAATAATTTTAGTCACATGACCTGGTGTTTCAAATAATTTTGGTCACATGACCTGGTGTTTAGAATAATTTTAGTCACATGACCGGAGTGTTTCAATTTCGAATCACCTTATTCACGTCACCTGGGTGTTTTGGATCATGTTTTGGTGCAGTGTTTCGAAACACTTGCGCTTCGGGATGTTGTTTTGCCGTTGTTTTGCTCCTGCCTGTTCCTGTATTGACCTTGCTTGTACGACCATCCCAAAATAAAGCTGCATGGAGGATGAGTAAATGACAGAATACTCTTCTCAAAGACTTTGGTTAGTGAACTAGTCACTAGTGTTTTTCCTGCTAATAGACTAAACAGTGAGGAGTATCTTTAATGACATCACTCAGTTCTAAGCAAAACCACATGTTGAAACTATAATCACACCCACAATCCTGCGGCCACACTATGAGGTTATCTGCAGAAGGGAATACTTGCAGACAGCTGTGAAATGAAGCAACTGAAGACACAGGCTCTCATTCATAAAACACATGTAGTTTAAACCTTTAAAACCTTTGTAAAATATGTAAATATGGCTAAATGTAAATGGTTGCTTTATAGTGAAGCAACTGCAGAGGTGAAGCTCTATTAGAAGATGTTAGAAATTTGGATATGAGAGTCCCTCTTTCATTTTTTCTTGTCTATGGGGATTGGCTAAAGTAGAAAAATCAGTCTAATCAAATTCCCTTTCCAAAAAAAAAAAAAATTAAAAAATTGCATAATAATGATCAATTTCAAGACATATTTGGAAAGTGACCAAGAAGATGTCCAAAATCTTTAAACGCAATGACCCAGAGACTGTTTAGATTGCACATCATTGATGAGAAGATGAAGGATGTTTACTTTATGATGACTAAAAACGCCAAATAGCCTTGAACAATAACTAAATTCTCTACATAATGCTACATTTTCAAATACACGCGCAAATTGCATGTAACCTTTCGCAATGTATTACTCGCTACCAAAAGTGACGCTTTACTGTATTCTAATTACATTTAAAATTTGTGTAATTTGATTACAGTTACTAAAGCCAGTGTTATTGTGTTACTTAAGATACAATTATAGTATTTAGAAGAAAAAACACTTCTTTTAAATCACGTTTTTCGCTGCAACGTCAGTTAATAAGCATGTACTTTTAAAATGTTAAAGAACGTGAGCTGAATGGGTTGCTGTCGAGAGTGGCTGCTTCTTCAAGTGAAAATTCAGACATTACTTTGATTTCATTGAGTGTAAATACAAAAGTATTACTGTGAAATGCAGTCTATGTCCAGTCTATAAATACAGTGTTTCTGCAGGTTTCATCAAGACTTTTTAGGACATTATTAAAATCATTATGAATAAAATTTTAGACTCATAAAGGGCTAAAGGCTAAGGAATTTTTCAAATGGCCCCGATGAAAAAGATGTTTTGATTTGCCCTATCAAAAAAACATTTATTATAATTTAATACATTTAATAATGCAATAATAATTAAAAAAAAATATTTTAAATATTGTAAAAACAAGCTAGCTCTACTTGTAGCCATACACTTTTTTCATACAAGTTTTAAAACTTTCAAAAACTAAATTATGCACAATCGGTGTCCTGGATTTTAAGATTTAAGACTTTTTAAGACCCTGCAGAAACCTTGTAAATAACTTTTGACTGCTTTTACCTTGACCAGCAACTTGTTCACTTGAATAGAAAGCATTCTACGACACCAGCACCACAAAACATGGCAACCCAACTTAGCCTATTTTTTTGTGCAAGATCGAGAGAGAAGGCATTATGCGCACACTTGCATTTCCTAGGGCACCGATCAGCTTCATACTTTGGAGTATACAAAAATTTTGGTAGACTAATTACCTCAGACAAACTCAGAACACCCAAACACTGCAGTGCTTTTTCATTCTATGGATGTCAATGGTTACAGGTATGCAGTTTTCTTTGTTCATGTTAAAAGGGGCAAACAGGTTTGGAACAAGTGATTAATAAGAGAATTTTACGTTTTGGGTGAACTCTTTATGTCTTTTGAATAAGTCAAGCTGCTGTGATCAACCTATGTAATGTTTTTCAGTGAATATTAAATTACTGAAGGAGCTGCAGATTATTTTGTATTTTTTATAGTATTAAATAGTAGTATTTATAAGTATTTTCCAGTAGTAATTAGTCATTTTTAATTATAACTATTGTAACTATTACTTTTTTAAAGTAATTTGCACGACACTGCTCGCTACTCCTAAGTACTTTTAAAAGGGCTACTTTTTACTCTGTTGTAATATTTACAACAGAAACTTACTCTTGCACTACATATTTGGGCACGTAATGGTACATTTACTTAAGTATGATTTTTCAGTACTCTTTCCACCACTGTGTGTTTTTAAGAAAAATGTTAACATCTGTTTTGATTATTTGTTTTCATCTGTTAAATTAGATCAGTTGGATCTTTTAACAGTCATTCATTCATTTTATTTTAGGCTTAGACCCTTTATTAATCAGGGACTGGATCTTTAACAGTTCTTCAATTTAGATATTATGATTTCTTAACTTATTTCTTAAAATATTGGTATTGCCTTGTCTACATTTGCATATAAGCTTGTCTGAAAATGACAGCTTTATGTCTCATATGTGTCATTTAATGGACAAAATGCTCTAAAGAACCATTTTATTTCAGGAAAAATATCTAAATAAATCACAATTAGATCAATTTAATAACTTTCCTAACAGATTTACTGTATTTATTAAGTGTGTTTTAAAATGTTTCTTTTATTCTGTAAAGATCTGGTATCATTTTCAAATAAAAATAATAGCATTTACAGCAATTTTCTAATTAAAAATCAGGTTTATTGCACCAAATATTGATTTCTTAACTTTTGAGCTTAAAACGTTGGTATTGTTTTATCTAATAATATGCAAAAATATGTCTGAAAACAGCACAATTCTGTCATTTCTCAATGTAAAATGCTTTGGAAGAAATGTCATCTGTAGTTTACAGAATAAAGCAAAAGCTGTGTTGTACTCAAACACATAACTATACATTTTAAATCTAGAGAAGCAAAATTTCCAGATGGTCCCTCTATTGTTTTATTATTATTATTTTTAAATATTTTATTTTTATTTTTATTATTTTTCATGAATGAGATGATCATGAACAGAATGGTGTTTGACTTTTAACTGGAGCTAAGCTCGGCCTAGCATGACTTATGTCTAAACTTATGACTCCGAGCTGCTCAGCAGTACCTGGTACTTCAGCTTCCCGTCTTTGTGCAACCGCAGTTCCAGCTGGCGATCAAGAGAATCTCCATAAATGTGTCCAGCATCCACCTACATTTCAATATCGAATCAAAAATTATGTTCAAATGCACTCAAGATGACAGTGTACAGAACTTTATTATGCAAAGCTAATGCTGTTTAGAAATTAATGTTTGGTTTTCAGTGCATATGGGCGGATTAACATGCCAATAAGTATCAAAAATTCTGTTTTACTTGTTTACGTGCAAATCAATTACTTACGAATAGAGGTAAACGGTGTATGTTATTAAAAAAACCTTAAAATGTGCTACTCACTCCGTGACCCAGACCTTTTGTGAACCCGAGCCCCACACGGTTGTGAGTCTTGAAAAACTGGTGTGTGAAGTGCTGAGCGAAAAATGCAAACATCAAATTCGTTCCCTGAGGGTCCAGTCTGAAGTTCCGCCTTAACATGAATTTCTCAACCAGAAGTTTAGGGTCTGGAAGCTTAATTTTTCCTGCAGAGACACATGGAATGATTTTAGAACAGCCTCACGAGGTTTTCTGGAAGAATTTTAATAATGCTTCATATGAGACAGCAAAACAAAAAGTGCAGTTTCAGATAATGTGTCCTTCAGAAGGAAGAAGCTACATTGATCTGGAGTAGGGTTGTAACGGTATGAATTTTTCACGGTATGATAATCGTCTAAAACAATACCACGGTTTGACGGTTTCGCGGTATACGGTATGTTACAAATGTTACAAAATAATAGAACAGTGAAGCAAATTTGACTTTTTCCAAATAATACATTTTTTAGTTACTATAAACAACACCACTTACAATGAACAAATAAAAATAAGAAAATAATAAATAATGTGTCAAAGTCCAAATAAAGTCCAAATAAACATGGTGCAAATCCTCAGTAAAAAATAGATATAAATATTTACTATACTATAAATAGTTACATAACGAAATTAGATTCAATATGGAACATCCTTAGGTTTTATGTGCCAGCATGGATATGGTTGTCTATCGATATGGATTTGGATATGGTTGTCTGCAATGCAGACAAACAGCTGCACCTTCATTTGTGTCTTTTGAAAACAGCAAGAGCAGCAGTTCGTCTTTGCTGTGTCACTGTTTTGTCATGTTTCTGTGCTGCTGTGCATGCAAAAGTACTTAGTATGAGAATTATTTCATGCAAAACTTTTTTTTTTTTGCGTTTTATTTAGCCGCGCATAAATGTATGCCTTTCTCTCATTCCGTGTTGTTCAAAAAGCTTGGTCCACAAACAAAAGCGAAACCTATGCTTATTGGTTGTGATATAGCGAGTTTGAACCAATCTGGGCATGGAGGAGGGACAATGCATCAATGTATCATGTCTGATTTGTCCGGAGACACAGTGACGAGCGTTTCTTTGTCAAATCAGCGTTGTCAAATGTTGATGACGTAACCGCACTGATTCCGGAGCCTCTGAAAGTCCGCGAATGTTATGTGATACAGCACTGGAAAGCTGAGACTCTCTTCTTTATGCCAATCTTTGAATTGTATGAATCGGATCAGCGGATCAAAAGTTATTAAACATTTAAGAGCAATACTTATTTTTAGCCGCGGGCGGCTGTCTCGGTCTTTAAGGGTTAAAACCGTTGATATGCAATTGTTCATGGTATGATAATCGTGCACGTTCAAATCGTGGTAAACCGTCATACCGGTATATTGTTACAACCCTAATCTGGAGTAAAATGAGGTGAACTCTATCTCCTACCTTTGGTTCCCATGGGTGTAGGACAGTCGTTAGGGACCGGCGGTAGGATTCTGGTGTAGTAGGTGATGTTGGAATAAGCCTCCCAGTTCAAGTAATCATATCTGGAATTGTATGTTGGAGGACTTGGGATTAAGTTGGCTCTTACTGTGAAAGGGGAAGATAAATCAAAACACCATCAGACAAAATAATTCCCAAGAAAACACAAAGATTTTTTCATATCAACCCAGTCTCATTATCGATTTGTACCCCTATATAAATTTCTGGAAAGCGCAAAATATATACCAGGAGGTACGTTTTTTTGCAGTTTTTGCATCCGCACCTGCTCTTCTCGCATAATTCCACCAGAAGCCGCTGTTGACTGACTGACCGATGCTCCCACCCACCCCCTTCCCTAAACCCAACCAATAGTGTTTTCAACAGCACCAATTAACCAGTGCCCACCCCCTTCACTAAACCTAACTGACAATGTTTTCAAAAGCAATCCAGAAAAAGAAAAGCCATCAAAGCCGCCTGATTTTTACACATTTTCAGATCTTACCATGTTGAAGAAACCCTACACCTCCCCTTCTTCCACCTTAATCTAGAATGGGCGGCACTGTGGTCCAGTGACTAGCACTGTTGCCTCATAGTAAGAATACCATAGGCGTTGGGTCCTCGCTGGGCCATCTGGGATTTCTGTGCAGAGTTTGTATGCTCTCTTCGTGTCTGCGTGGGTTTTCCCCGGTTTCCTACCACTGTCGAAATATGCTGTTTATTATAGGCAAAATAAGCCTAAATCTTTTTTTTTGTCTTACTCTCAGGAGGTTCACCTTAGCCTCAGAAGAGAGAGAGTTTTAAGATTGACCTGAGCTAAATCTCCCCTCGCCTGGGCCTGAGGATCCCTTGAGCTCAGAGCTCTCTCTTGGGACAGCAGGCCAAACAAGCTATGCAAAAATCATAAGCTAGTGTGAATTCTTGAAATGTACAAGACTTTCTGGCAGACAACTCTTGAAGTCCACCAACAACACAAGATCTTGAAGCAAGTTGTGGTTTTGGTGGCAAAACACCACCTCTCCCTTTCTCTTTTGCAAATTATACAAATGTTTGCTTGGGTGATTTTTAACAAGATCTAAATCTCTTGATGAAATGCCTCTGGCACCAGTTCATATGTTCTCAAAACTACAGCCTTTACAGTGTCGTAATCCAATGATTCCTCTATTGACAAAACAGAGCACACCTCTTGAGCTTTGCCAACAAAAAGTTACATTGTAACTAAAGTTACCACGTGTCTTTTGGCCAACTCAATTTTGCAGCAACACAATCAAAGGAAACAAAATAACATTAAACCTCAGCTTCAAATGAGGTACCAACTTACCATATTTACCAATCTCAAATTCAGGCCAGATTACTGGAAGGAGATGTATATCGAGGATGTACAACTGGTTTATTTTGCAAGGTTCTAACCTCAAGATCTAGCTTGTGCAGTTTAATATCTCCATCTACCTCCATTTCAAAAGCTTTCAAATAAAGAAGTTGAGTATTGCACTCTTGATGCTTTAGAGCAGTGGTTCTCAAACTGTGGTACGTGTACCACAAGTGGTACGCAGGCTTCCTTTAGTGGTACGCGGAGGAATGAAATATGTCATGTACATGCTACACACATTTCAAAATTTATCAAAAATGATGGATATAATATGCCATATATGACATATAGCCTATATTTCTGAGGTAATCTGCCACGTTTTTTTAACTGTGCAGAGTTGTAGCTGCTTTGGGCCTACTACGCTACTGTATTCAATACTGCTCATTTTGGTGGTACTTGGAGAAACTATTTTTTCTGAGGTGGTACTTGATGAAAAAAGTTTGAGAACCACTGCTTTACAGCAAAGGTCTCAAACTCAATTCCAAGAGGGCCGCAGCTCTGCAGTTTTGCTTCAACCCTATCAAACACAGCTGATCCAAATAATCAAGGTGTTCAAAAGAGTCATGACCACCTTCATTATTTGGATCAGCTGTGCTTGATCAGGATTGGAGCAAAACTGTGCAGAGCTGCGGCCTTCCAGGAATTGAGCTTAATACCTATGCTTTAGAGTAGGGGTCACCAAACTTGTTCCTGGAGGACTGGTATCCTGCAGATTTTAGCCCCAACCCTAATCAAATGCACCTGATCAAGCTAATCAAGGTCTTACTAGGTATACTTGAAACACTCAGGCAGGTGTGTTGAGGCAAGTTGGAGCTAAACCCTAAAGGGGCTTGCTTTAGAGCAAGATCCAGTGCTTTCAACTTGATCGCTACAGCGGGATCTACATGGAAGACGATCCTCTGGCCCCCCTGCCCACCACACTTTATATGTCTCTCTTATTTGACACATAAGGATCAGTTCATGGATCGCTTTTATAAAGAGTTGATGATCTGAATTAGGTGTGCTAGGTTCAGAAGACATACATAAAGTGCAGGGCGAAGGAGCCTGAGGACTGAAATTGAGGACCATTGGACTATCTGCCAAATTGGTCTCAAATAAGGCATCAGCTTCAATCTGAATATCATCCTCAGCCTAAACAGAGCATTCAGGTAATAAACTTGCCTGTACAAGTTTTTTTGTACAACTCGTATTTTGTCTAAATTTTCTTGTCTTCTTCGGGCACTGAAATGTTAAAGAATTCTGCAATTAAAGTCAGATCCTTGTTTCTACACCAGTCAAATACTTCTAATGTTGGCGATAAAGTAAACATGACCAAATCAAACTCTATTTTCACTAGGACGAAGTCTCCTCTCTTACATAAAGTTCAAATGAGCCAAGCAAAATATAGATAAGAAAACACTCACCACACCCACAGAAGAAGTGTTTCCAAGGGCCTTTAGATGAGCCCCTAATTTGACCTATTTCTATGAGTTTGGAGAAAAGTGTTTATGGAAGTTTTCATCCCTGTCCCAGCCAGCATTCACCAAACAAGATTTAAGAAGTTGACTTCTTTAATCACTCTGCTTCTTCAAAATAAATTAAAACACGGACCAGGCCAAACAGAATAAATCTAAATGTTGGCAGGAGCAAACTAACTTACCTCAATAAAAGAAAACCAAATAAACACCATAGGCTTACCTCATTCCCTAACTAGCTATAAACAGGAGAAAACACTTATCAAAGAAAAATGACACCCTCCGTTCTACAGTCTCCAAACGCCTAACAAAAGAATTCATTCATTCATTCATTTTCTTCTCGGCTTAGTCCCTTTATTAATAAGGGGTCGCCACAGCGGAGTGAACAGCCAACTTATCCAGCAAGTTTTTAAGCAGCGGATGCCCTTACAGCTGCAACCCATCTCTGGGAAACATCCACACACACATTCACACACACACTCATACACTACAGACAATTTAGCCTACGCAATTCACCTGTACCACATGTCTTTGGACTGTGGGGGAAACCGGAGCACCCGGAGGAAACCCACGCGAAGGCAGGGAGAACATGTAAACTCCATACAGAAACGCCAACTGAGCCGAGGTTCGAACCAGCAACCCAGCGACCTTCTTGCTGTGAGGCGACAGCACTCCCTACTGCGCCACTGCCTCGCAATTAACAAAAGTCAAAATCAGAAATCTGCTCAGGTCTCGCAAAATCCAGTGTTTTAAGGTATCAACAATAAAGTAGTGATGGTCGACTGCAAGCAAATCGTTCTTTTTAACTGGATCTTCTAAGTGAACTGCTTGAACCGGCTCACCAAATCGAACTGAATTGTTTGAAACGGTTTGTTATCTCCAGTAAGCACTTATCCACATATTACTTACATTTTAACATGTCTGATACCCACTTTGATTTGAAATAAACCAATTTCTGGAGTCATTCAGTTATTAGAACAGTATACGGAGATCAGATCGCACAAAAAATGTACTATGTATTTCTAAAGAGCTGCATCGACAGTAATCATAAAAACAAAACAGAGCCACACGATTATACAGGTAGACTTGTTCTGAGCTAACATACTCTCCATTACACTTTCCTGGAACAATACCTCCGGATATTCAGTAACTTGGCTCGCATAGGGAAATGTTTTGGCCCGCAGCAGTGTGCAGGACATGAGGAATTTGAGGGCCTCTTACAGAGTACAGGAGCGCTGCCATGGCAACCGGCGACTGGGCTCACTGAAATGAGTTCAGATTGAAATGATAGCCTCCTATGGCCCCGGTGTATCTTGCTATTACATTAAAACTGGATAAAACTGTACAGGAAAACATTACAAGCGCCAACTGGGAGGAAATGATAAAAAAGGGGCTGTACATAAAAAAAAGAGGCACTCAAAACAGCAGTGGCTGAGAAAATAAAGGAAAGGATGCTGTGTAAAAGGAGACTCCCTTTACAAGAACATAAAAAAACAGAACAAAGACATTTACACATGCTTATTTTCTCTGACAAACACTGATGCATCAGAAAAAAAAACTCTCAGTGATACCATGACCATTACAATACCTCTCGACTACATCCAAGCCATTTAGATTATAAATAGCATTGCCAAAGCAAACAAAACAGACAATATCTTATCTCCAAAAGTCAGAATTTCTGTCTATGCCGCATGTGTGGTCTTGAAGTAGATACTCAGCCAACGACTTCAATGTCTGTGCGCTGATAAAACATTTATGTTTACACTTGAGTGAAAGTATTCTCCTCTTTCTCTGAAACTGGACTTGAAGACCAAGTTTAAGCAGTTTCTGTTGGAAAGCGCCTTTTAAGGCTGCTCAGATGCCATGATATATACACGTACCCATTTTATTCTGTCTGCAAGTCTGCTCTTGTCACACAACATCCAGGAGGAAAAACATTTCGAACCCAAGTTGGTTCATTAAATTCAAATTACATTGGACGCCAATCAGTTATTGATATAGTTGGCTGAATTTTAGATTTAATGAGCTATTAGTGTAGTATGTATGACCAAATCATTGAAGACGATGTAGTTTGGTTTTTACATTACAATTTTTGTATTCTGCATTCTTTCATATTAGTTTTTTTCTGCACTGATTTTCCAATTCGGACGAGGCAGTGGCGCAGTAGGTAGTGCTGTTGCCTCACAGCAAGAAGGTCGCTGGGTCGCTGGTTCGAACCTCGGCTCAGTTGGCGTTTTTTGTGTGGAGTTTGCATGTTCTCCCTGCCTTTGTGTGGGTTTCCTCCGGGTGCTCCGGTTTCCCCCACAGTCCAAAGACATGTGGTACAGGTGAATTGGGTAGGTTAAATTGTCCGTAGTGTATGAGTGTGCGTGTGAATGTGTGTGTAAATGTTTCCCAGAGATGGGTTGCGGCTGGAAGGGCATCAGCTGCGTAAAAAACTTGCTGGATAAGTTGGCCGTTCATTCCGCTGTGGCGACCCCGGATTAATAAAGGGACTAAGCCAACAAGAAAATGAATGAATGAATGAATGAATGAATGATTTTTCAATCCAGACTCATTGCGGATACGTACCTGGGTCTACATTTCTGAGGACATCGAAATACATAACTGAAGTTACGTCTGCTTGCAGTTTTTGCAAGTCCATAAAAGGCCACTGTGTATGCTTTTTGAGGATCTCAAATTTCTCTTGGTCGTCCTCTTCTTGCAAAAATTTACCAGAGGGCACAATCAAAGTCCCTTTAGGGAAAGTAATTTCACTCGGGGGCCATCTTTGAAATGTCTTTCGGGCAGTTTGCTCAGGCATTCTGTTTGAATGGGGAAACATCAAATTCTCCAAAACTACTTGCTAAGCTTAAGATTACATTTCATATTACGAATAGCCAATAAAATTAAACAACAGCTATCTATTTAGTTTCATATGTATATGTTCGTATCACACAAAATCTGCAGAAACTCATGTTTGAAACTCATATCCCCTCTCCTGGAGAATTGTCATTCTATAGCCATCGCTTTATTCACAATATAGTGATCGCTAATTTTCTTCTGTACTAGAAGGCGGGGCTTCATTCCCCATATTGGCAGCTACACTTTCCCACCACAGTCTCATTCTGCAAATACAGTCTCGCTTACGTAACTGGAGACTGTGAGTTATGTAGCTGGAGGTATATATGGCTGCAGTTCATTTTTTTAAGTGAACGCTACGGGGTGGTATGACGCCACTCTTTTTGGCGCTTACTGGCTGACCGCTTATCTCCGTTTGGAGGGCTTTCCCGCCGCAACCAGTTTGTCTGGTTACTTCGTTGTGTCTGTTGGCGGACTTGAGATGCAGAGACGAGTTGACCACGATGACAACGACAACTGGGTTCGAGTCCGGGGAAGACCGGGTTCAGAAATCAGGTAAAAAAAAAAGAATCCAAAAAAAATAATAAAATGAAAGCGTGAACAACAGGGTGAAAATGTGGTAAAATCCAAAAACGTGGTAAAAATCAGACGAGGGCATTTTTTTTTCTGGACGACTTTTGTAAACTGTTGGTAGGGTTTAGGGTAGTAAGCGGGTGGGCGGGTCAATCGGTAAAATTGGTTGGGTTTAGGGAAGGAGGAGGGTGGGTCAGTCGATTGGCTGGTCACCCAGTCAATCATTCAGTCATCCAGTTGGTGGACAGTGGCCTCTGGTTGGTTTATGTGAGAACAGCGTGGGTGCGAACGGCACTTGCAAGAGGCATTTGAGATGTGAAAAAGAGGACACATCGCCTCTCGTGGATTCACGAAAACAAAAAACTGCAACAATATGTAACTCCCAGGATGTATTTCGCTCTCTCCAGAAATGTCCACAGGACTACATTTTCGGAATGAGCCTGGTTTGACTTTTTTCCCATTCAAAAGTTTTTGAGTAACATGTCTTCTATAGTATTCTATAGTCTTTGGCGCAATATACACTTCAGCCGACCAGGCCAGCTTGCTGTTGACTGACTGACTGAACCACTAACCCCTTACCTAAACCCAACCGATAATGTTTAAAAAGCAATCTATAAAAAAAAAGCCTTCATGGCCACCTGATTTCACCACATTTTCGGCCAGATGTTTATTTATTAATTTACCTCTGGCTACATAAATTGTGTTCTCCAAAAATGTAGACAGGGGTACCTATCCACAATGAGTCTGTGTTGGATTTTCATTGAGAATCTCATCAGCCATTTCTGATCACTATTTATTCTGATTATCAAATGATGTACATTTTACATTTACATTTAGTCATTTAGCAGACGCTTTTATCCAAAGCGACTTACAAATGATATATGGTGTTATTCAACATAGGCTCATTCTAAACACATAGCCCTACATACATTTTTGGAAACCATGAATTATGTAGCCAGAAGTACGTATGGCTGCATTTCGTTTCTTAAATGAACGCTACGGGGCGGTATGACGCTGTTCCTTCTCGCACTTATCAGCTGACCGCTTTCGTCCGTATGGACAGCTTTCCAGCTGCTACCAGTTTGTTCAGTTAGCTCACCATGTAATTCGGTGGACTTAAGATGCAGAGAGGAGATGACCATGACGATGGGGTTTGAGTCTAGTGAAGAACGATTTCAAAAAGCGATGAAGTCACTATTATATAAATTATATTTATAAGCATCCTGGATAATATTATGTAATAAATGATTAATTACTGTCAGAGCTAATGAGATTTCCTTGTGAAATCTTAGAATTATGATTTCACTGCAGTATTACACCACACTTTGAGTGTATATAAGTACCGTTTTTGTTTACTTTTGCTATCTGATAAAGCATTTGCATCCAGAAGCAATGACGCACGAAGACTTCACAAGTAGATTTAAACGCTTCAATTTGTCAATTTTAAATAAAGGATGCAGAAAAGACAAACTTTTTGTGGTTAGAAGTATTTAGACTAGCTTTAGACTGGGAGTATTCAGGCATCAAAATCATGATGGATAAACATGCGGGTGATACTATACCTGTGTGAACATTTGGCATTTCAAGGAGTTATGGGAAAAAAAACTCTTTATAAACAGCAATTCTTTCAGATTCAGCAAAACAAACCTGTGAGCACTTTCCGCATGAGCCAATCCCTGAGGAACGACCTGTTGATGAGGTCCCATAACCAGTCAAAGTGAGTGAGGATGTAGTGGACAACATTCGGACTGGGCTTCAGGAGTCGATAGACCCGCGTCCAGAGCTCAGCTGACGAGGAGAGACATAAAAAATAAACACAATTATTTAAATTATGCCAGAGACAACTGTGTGAGAATCTGAATTTGGAACTATACATGTCTAACACACCTCACACTTGCATACAAATTAAATTAACACTAAAGAAATCTTCCAGTAGCACTTTAGTTTAAGTAACACTTCACAGCATTTACTACTGGCTTATTACCAGCCTATAGAACTTACAAAGTAGGATTTTATATCCCTATTTAATAACCAAATCCTATTTGATGCATATAAAAAAACAACTACTACCTTACGAACTATTATTAAGCAACTAATTAGTAGTTTACTGAGCTAAAAGTCTTAGTAAACAGTTTGTTAATAGCGTGAGTTGTACATTGAAATAAAGTCAGACCAATATTACAGAAAACAAAGCTCTTTTATAACACAGGCCTCATAGTTTGGGAAACTTTTACACAGTTATACTAACACTATCACATACGGGAAGTAGAAAATTCACTGAAGCTTTGCCCACAGCCTTTTAATATGCCAGATCACTTGTACAAAAAAAAACAAAAAAAAAAACAAAAAAAAAAAAAAAAACAGTTGAGAGCGAGAGACAGGAAGTAGAAACGGAAAAGGAGACAGACAGTAGGGCTGGCCGATACAGACAGGGGGTTATGGGAGAATAAAAACTGGTCCTGTGCCTTTCTCTCAACCCAAAAAAATTGGCTTTCCCAGATGTTGGACTACGTCTGAAAACTTAAAGACCATATGTGATAGTTTATTGTTCTGTTTAAATCATTCAGCCATCTAACCAGAGATTTATATCTTAACATAATGTGGATTTAAATGTACAACATTAAAACGCAGGAAATGTTAGCTTTCATTTTTCAGTGTTAAACCTTATTATTACTGTAGCGCATTAGTGAATGATTGTATTTTGCCATTAATCTGTAAGAAAGTACCATATAAGGACCAATCCCAATCCTATTTTATAACCTCTTCCCCTTGGCCCTTGATACAGGGTGTGAAGGGCTTCGAATTTACCCCTAAGAAATGGGACACCACTAAACACCCACACACATCATCATATGTTGCTGCAAGCTCTTACTTCATAAGAGATTGACGACGGCGACTGCTGTGGTTACTCCAATTGTGTTATTTTTTAGTATTTATCTTCAGGAAATCACCGAAGGCAACGATATCATGTTATCATATCAATATAATGTAGCAATAAGCTCGTAACTGTACTGTGCATTTACACCGTGGCCATATTCATCAATGTAAACATGAGAAAACCATATTAACGTTATAGCATACTGTAAGGTGTTGGTTTAGGTGAGGATTGAACCCGGGTCTCCTGGACATAAAGCTGGGGCTTTTCCCAGTTGAGCTAACTCCTCACTAGATGAACCCAAGAGCAGAAGAAAAATAAGGGAACTTGAGGCTTTGGTTTCAGAAAAAATAAACAGATGATCTTTACTAGAAAAATAGAATTCAAAAGTACAACAGAAATAACTGAAGCCGAGCTTCTAGTAAACAGGCAAAACAAATTAGACACAAGGGTCAAAAAACACAACAGTAGAATGTGACTTAGCTTTCTCTAGACAATCTGGAGAACACCGGGTGGTACTGGCTCAAGACTGAACACAGTAGCTTGTAACACACACACTTATATAGGGCAAGACACAGGTGTTGCAAATCAAGCTTGAGTGGTGGCACACAGCAGATGGTGAGAAAGTGGTGCCATCCACTGTTCAGGAGGAAGCATGAAACTTGGATCATGTTGTGCAAGGAGACAGGAGCACCTCCTTCAGGTCAGGAGGAGGAATGCAGCTTAATGAGTTCTTACAGGAGCCTCTCCTCTAAGAACGGCTCCTGACGTTCCTCTGGAGCTTCTTTGGGCACGATTGAAGTCAGTGATAAGCACTGGGTCCAGTATATCCTTAGCTGGCACCCATGATCGCTCCTCTGGGCCATAGCCCTCTCAGTCGACAAGGTACTGCACCTTCCCACGGACCAGTCGAGAATCCAGAAGCCTGCGTACTGTGTAAGCCGGTCTACCCTCAATGATCCGGGGTCTTGGTATGGGCTTGCTGGGTGGGGAGAAAGAGGAACATACAACAGGTTTTAATTTGGACACATGAAAGGTGGGGTGAATCCTCATGGACCTGGGCAGGAGTAGCCGGTAGGATACAGGATTTATCTTTCGGAGGATCTTAAATGGACCAATATAGCGTGGGGCTAGTTTGCGAGACTCTACCCGAAGAGGAAGATCCCTGGTTGAAAGCCACACTCTCTGACCTGGGCGAAGTGTGGGCCCTGGCCTTCGGCGCTTATTTGCCTGTCTCCGCTGCTGTTCGGTAGCTTTAAGTAAGGCTACTCGAGCTCTCTGCCATGATAGTCTGCATCGGCGGACCAGTTGTGTAGCAGCAGGGACACTGACTTCTGGTTCCTGTCCTGGAAACATAAGGGGTGGGAAACCATACTGGCACTCAAAAGGAGACATTCCTAGGGAAGAGTGGTAAAGGGTGTTATGTGCAAACTCAGCCCAGACCAACCGGGAGCTCCAAGTGGTTTGATTGTCTGAAACCAAGCATCTCAAAGACCTTTCAATCTCTTGGTTTACCCTCTCTGTCTGACCATTGGATTGGGGGTGAAAGCCAGATGAGAGACTAATGGAGGATCCAATGAGCCGGCCAAATGCCTTCCAGAACCTGGACGTGAACTGTGGCCCCCGATCGGAGACCATGTCCTGCGGAAAGCCATGGATCCTAAACACATTCTGCATGAGAAGCTCTGCTGTCTGACTAGCTGTTGGGAGTTTGGGCAAAGGGAGTAGATGACATGCCTTAGAAAATCTGTCTACCACCACTAGAATGACTGTATTACCTTTGGACTCTGGTAGGCCTGTAACGAAGTCCAATGATATATGTGTCCATGGATGTTTAGGTATAGGTAGTGGGTGCAGCAGGCCTTGAGGTCGGGTTCTTGGTTCCTTGTTTTGTGCACAAACAGAGCAAGCAGCAACAAAGTTGCGGACATCCTTCTGCAGTCTTGGCCACCAAAATTTCCTCTGGATGAGCTTGTGGGTTCTAGTAGTCCCAGGGTGCCCCGATTGGAGGGAAGCATGAGCCCACTGCAACACTTCAGAGCGTAAATGATTAGGTACAAAGAGACACCCTGGAGGACAATTACCTGGCACTGTCTGTGGCTGTGCTCTCCTGACCGTCTCTTCAATTCCCCACTGGATTGCGCCGACCACTCTCGAGGTAGGTATTATTAGTTCTGGTGTGGTCTCACTGTCTAGAGAACCAAACTGTCTTGACAGTGCATCTGGCTTTGAGTTCTTTGAGCCTGGGCGATAAGAGAGAGTAAAATCAAAACGATTAAAGAAAAGGGCCCAGCGAGCTTGCCTGGAGTTTAACCTCTTTGCCTCTCTAATGTAGGTGAGGTTCTTGTGGTCGGTCCAGATGAGAAATGGATGTTTGGCCCCCTCCAACCAGTGTCTCCATTCTTCTAATGCCACCTTGACTGCCAAAAGCTCACGGTTCCCAATGTCATAGTTCCTCTGTGCAGGTGTAAGCCTGTGAGAAAGATAAGCACATGGGTGAAGCTTGTTATCAGTCTTACTTCTCTGAGAGAGGACCGCTCCTATGCCTATGTCAGAAGCATCAACCTCCACTACAAAAGGAAGCTCTGGATCTGGAAGAGCTAAAATGGGGGCAGATGTGAAGAGACTCTTCAGTCTGTTGAAGGCCTTGTTGGCCATCTCAGTCCACACAAATGACTTGGCAGTCTTCTTGGTGAGGGCAGTGAGGGGTTCTGCAATGGAGCTGAAGCCTCTAATAAATCTCCGATAAAAATTGGCAAACCCCAAAAATCGTTGTACCTCTTTAACTGAACATGGTTGTGGCCAATCCAGTACTGCCTTAATCTTGCCAGGATCCATCTGAAGGCTACATTTGGATACAATGAACCCAAGAAATGACACTTTGGAGACATGGAATTCGCTCTTCTCCAGCTTAACGAACAGTCTGTGTCTCAACAACTGGGAGAGAACCTGCCGGACATGTTGTACATGCTCTTCATAGCTACTTGAAAAAATAAGTATGTCATCCAAGTAAACAAAAACAAATCTGTTCAACATCTCCCTGAGGACATCATTAATGAATGCCTGGAAGACGGCTGGGGCATTTACAAGGCCAAAGGGCATTACCTGATATTCATAGTGGCCTGTAGGGGTGTTAAAAGCGGTCTTCCACTCATCTCCTTCTTTGATCCTGACCAGATGGTAAGCATTTCTGAGGTCCAACTTTGTAAAGATAGTGGCGCCCTGCAGTATCTCAAAAGCAGTGTTCATTAGGGGTAATGGGTAACGATTCTTAATGGTGATGTGATTCAAACCTCTATAATCAATACAGGGTCGAAGACTCCCATCCTTCTTGGAAACAAAAAAGAAGCCTGCTCCTGCAGGTGAGGTTGAAGGGCGAATGAATCCACTGTCTAGAGCCTCGTTCAAGTATTTCTCCATGGCAGTTCTTTCAGGAATGGAGAGGGAGTACAATCTACCTCGAGGTGGACTTGCTCCAGGTACAAGTTCAATAGAACAATCATATGGACGATGCGGGGGTAATGAAGTAGCCTGAGACTTACTAAAGACTTCACTGAGATCCATGTATTCTTGGGGAACTCGAGACAAACATGGAGGAGGAACCTTAGGTGGCTCTGGCAAGGGGGCTGGAGACTCGAAAGTTAATGGCTTGAGCTTGGGTATTACCCGCACTTCTGTGGTAGGTATGGATATAGTGTGGGTTGAGGGTGATCTGG